>NW_007253944.1:704995-728319 GCF_000164805.1 Carlito syrichta
CTGGGCGACAGAGTGAGACTCCAACTCAAAAAAATAAATAAATAAATAAAATAAAATAACACCAATACTACTAACAAATACATTGTGGCTTAAACCTATTGCCTCATTTAATTTTAATATTATTGTTAGCATGCTACAGGTGAAGAAATGAAATATAGGGCAGTTTAAGTTGTCTAATGTAACACAACTAAAAAGTAGCAGAGTTCGGTTTTCAACCTGGGTAGTCTGGCTCCAGAGTCAACAGGTTTAACCGTTATGCTACTCTGCTTCAAATAAAGAACAACATTCCCATGGACATAATTTCATAAAGAAATAAAGATTGTCTATCCATTTGTCCAAGAATCTTCACACATGAAATCATTTTCTATTTATGAGGGCTCCAAGAGGGCTTCAGCATTTCTGGGTTTTCATTCCTGGCTCTGCATGGCCTTTGTGAACAGTGTTAGTCAATACTCCTTCTCTGGTGGTTATTTTGGTTTAAATGAGCTCCGTTAGATGTATAGGCATTTGCAGAGATGGGTGGGAGAGAATGATGATGATAATGATAATGATGATAGTTATGGCTGTGATGTTATTGCTGCTGGTACCGTGTAACTGTGATGCCCCAATAGACAAGGCAGGCAACATTCACAGAGCAAAACTTTGGAGAGGTAGCTCTTTAATACCAGCCACTGTAGCAAAAAGAATATTTGATATTGTGTAAGAGAGAGAGAAACAAACAATATAAACATATATATCTTTTTTGAGTAAATAAGGTCAGTTTTCCAGGCAGCATTCAGTCTAGCAGATACTCTTTTCTTTGATAAGCCCAGGAATTGTCTAAAGATTTCCATCAATAGTAAGAAGGCAGTTTTGGATGCTATTGTAAAAAAAAAAAGGAATTCTTTTTAAAAATTGCTATATTGTAGATGGCAACAGAAAAATACACTTTTCTTGGACAATGTTTAGTGAAGATTAGATTTGATGTATTTTTTAAGGTTAGGATATAAAATTTCAGAAGTAAGAAAAATAGTGAAGTTGAAAATTTTGGATATTAAGATGAGAATATTCTTATATGTAAAATAAGGCTAATTTATCTGCCTCAAAAGGTTGTTTTGAGGATTAAATGAGATAACATTTTTTAAAAACTTCAGAGCACCATGTTAATTTAGGCATTATCATTTTGCTATAACATCTATTGAGTGGTATTTTCCTGTTACATTTATGTTTGGGATCGTTTACCTCGAGGATGTTGTGAACAAGAATTCTTCTGCATTAATTCAGCTAAAGAGACTGATGTGTAACCTTTACTTGCTTTCTCTAATAAAGATGTGATTGGTTGTTTACAGCACTGTCAATGTTTATTCAAGTCTGCTTCTTAGATTCCATGTCTCCTCAAGCCTCTACTTTAAAGGCTTTCCTTTCCTAGAGCCTTGTAAACAAGACTTGCCTGTCTGTCAGTGTTTTTTCCCCCAGTAATCCACAACTCTGCCACTGTATTTGAAGTTTGGCTTCAGTGGATCTTTGAAGACTGACTTCATCCTCCTGGTTTGTGTAGGTCCCTCTCCACCTCATCACATAGCTGCTGCACAGGAATCTTGCTGTCAGCCTGTCTCTGCACATGTCCTGCCCAGCCAAGCTGCGTGGCTGGAAGCATCCCTTCTAGTCTGGTACCTTGCCGACAAAGTACCAACAAATTGAAGCAGTCAGAAAGTTGTTGCCATGTAAAGTGAACTCGGTGACACCTGGAAGGTAAAGTTATGCCATAGTAGAGAGATGTTTTTCTCTTTTGGTTGGAGATGATTTTTTGTAACAACATTTGATGGATATCTGCTGAAGAATTGGCTGGCTGCTTCCCCTCATACCAGAGTGAGATTTTATTTATTCCTCTGGTAAATGTTTAACAATGATATCTTTTCCTCTAGCCAAACTCCTAGGTCTATGGTCTACAGGTTTGTTTGTTTTTTTTTTCTTCTCAACATCTCATTTCTTCTTTTCATCTTTAAATTACTCTATCCTTCATTCCCTAAAGAGGACTTGACTTACCTGTAAGCTAATTTTTCCAAATCCAAATAGGTTTACTCTATCAGAACATGAGTGTTGGTTTTGACAATTTTGACAGTGACAGTGAAAAATACCCCATAATTACCTCCTTTATATATAGGAACATTGTGTGAAAATAAAGGAAAAATATTTTTAGAAGTAATCTAGAAGCCTATAGCTGTAGTTCTCAATGGTAGTTCCTGGAGCAGGTGGGTAAGGACATCATTTGGTTATCTGTTACAAATTGAAATGATCAGTTCCTGGCCAAGACCTACTAAAATCTGAAACTCTGGAAGAAAGGCCTAATAATATGCCTTAATAAGCTTTCAAGGTGATTCTGATAGACACTAATGTTTGAGAACCACTGCTTTATGAGATGATATGGGGGGGACCCAAAAAACCGGAATCTATTTATTAAAAAATTATGTATTTATTCTTGCATGTTTAAACTTCAGTCACCTTAAAGGTACTCTCTGTTTGATGTGATACACCTATTGAGATGCTTTTTCCACTGCTGAAAACAGTTTTTGAACTCATCATTTTTAATGCTTTTTTGTGTTTTTCTCAATTTTTTTCTTACCTCTTCCACATCAGCAAAACGTTTCCCTTTGAGAACTTTTTTCATCCAGGGAAACAAAAATAAAGTCATTCAGGTTGAGACTATGTGAATAGGGAGGGTGGGGCATGGGAGTCATGCTGTTTCTATTCAAAAACTGCTCAACACTCAGCATGTCATGGGCAGGTGCACTTATAAATCTCCCATCATGAAACAAGCAAATGCATTGAAAGAATCTCCAAAAAAATTCACTGAAGCTGAACACAACACTAGCGGGTACACTGATGCTAATGGGTTCCTAGAACACTTACCTAAAGGTGAAGGCCTGTATTGCAAAACCTACCCTCCCAAAAATAATTCCAGGTTTTTTGGGTCCCCCCTCATATACACTTATTTATGTATTCTTATTTACTTATTTATTTATTGAGTTGGAGTCTCACTCCATTGCCCAGGCAATGGCATGCTCATGGCATGCAGTGGCATGCTCATGGCTACCCCAGTGTTGACCTGCTGGGCTCCAGCGATCTTCTGCCTCAGACCTCCAAGTAGCCGGAACTACATGCATGCTTACATGCCCAGCTAATTTTTGATTTATTGTAGAGATGAGGTCTCGCCAATTGTCCGGACTGGTCTCAAACCCACGAGCTCAGGCAATCCAATCTCCTCGGCCTCCGAAAGTGCTGGGATTACAGACTGAGCCACCAAGCCCAGCCAATATATTTATATTTATGTATGAGCAAATGTGAAAGTCAGTGTGGAACAATATTCTGTTTTTTACTCTGTCGTCCAGATGTTAAATGTTTTCTAGATGATAAGAATGGTGTATTTTCCTTTATCACAGAAATTTGAGATAAAAGTAACATGAGTTGCTGTAACAAATATCTCCCCAGAGATACAAGGGGCTAAAAACAATAGGAACTATAGGAGTATGCATTTTATAGTTCAAGGAAGTTTCGAGTTAATAGTCAGCTCTTGATCCTCACAGTCATTCGGGACACCAGCTAGTGGTGTTCCTGACAACTTAGCACATGACTTGGAAGTTTGTCTTAGGGGTTGTATCTGTACATCAGAGAGAGCAAGCAAGAAGATATTTTATGGTGAATCCTGGAAGTGCTGTACATCACTTCTGATAACATTTTATCAGGGTAGAACTAAATCATATGGTTATACCGCAAAGTTGTGAACACTGGGGAATGAGGTCCAGCTGTGTTCCAAGTAGAGAGGGAAACATTTTTGGTTAGAAACAGTCTCTGCCAAAAATAACACTTGTTTTCCCCACAACCCTCTTTTGATGTTCTTATTAGAGAATTTTATTTACAAGTTATAGATATTTTAGTTCCCATTCTGTCACCTCTACCTTCATTGTGGCTGCATTCTTTATGGGATTTAGAGGCCAAGAGGTTCTTCTACAGAAAGGTAGTGGAGACTGTCAAAAGCAGAATATGTGTCACTGATTTGGTGGTTGACTTTTCCTATACTTCTTAATTTAAACCCCTGATACCTGAATATTGAATTGAATTGATATGCATCATAGCACACCTCAAAACTCATTTCCTGTTAACTAGGATAAAATATTCCAAAATATCACATTTTTCAAACTATAAAAATTGAAATAAGAGACCTGAGGAGCTTTGTGCTCAAAAAGGTACCTGGTCTCTCTGAACAGGAATTCCTATTCTGTAAAATTGCGAATTTACAGCCTCACTAGTCATAAAAGAAATGCAAATTAAAACCACACTGAGATACCACCTAATTCCAGTCAGGATGACCATCATCAATAACTCAAAAAACAACAAATGCTGGAGACGAAGTGGGGAAAAGAGAACACTTCTACACTGTTGGTGGGAGTGTAAACTAATACAGCCTCCTTGGAAAACAGTTTGGTGATTCCTAAAAGAACTAAAAATCGACCTTCCACAATACCCCACAATCCCCCTACTGGAAATATACCCAGAGGAACTGTGCGGTCCCTCAAAAGAGGACTGGATTTTTTTAAATGTGATAATATACACAATGGAATATTACGCAGTCATAAAGAAGAACAAAATCATGAACTTCACAGCAACTGGATGAACTTAGAGTCTATAATAATGAGTGATCTATCACAGAAACAAAGAACTGAGTATCACATGTTCTCATTCATAAACGGGCCTTGACAATTATCATAATACTATAAGAAAAGGACTGGAAGTCCTTTGTGGGAAACTGCTGGAGGAGGGAGGTAGGTGGGATTGGCAGTAGTGGGAATCTGCCAGGAAAGAGGATGCACACCTCATCAACAAGGATACCTGCATAATGAACATTTGTATACCTAACTCTGAATTGTACCCCACGTCGTTAAAATTAAAAATTAAAAAAAAATTGTGAAGTTAGACTAGATGATTTTAATGACCTCTTCTAGTGCTAAGATGCTATTATATAATAAGACTAATCACATACCCCATTCTGAAATTATTTATCAACAAATGTTGACTGAGTGCCAACTATGTCCAAGATATTGCAGTTAGTGTTAGACAGAACACTGGATGTAACCTTTGCCCTCAAGAAGTTCATGGTCTATTTATGAAGGAAATAAATATAGTAGCAATTAATTGTTAAGCAATGTAATACGTATTTTGATGTACTCATTTTAAAAACTGACAGTAAATTTTTTAAAAAGTATATTTAAGAAACTGATAATATCCATTAATGAAAGCCTTAGAGTTATTTTTGTTCTTGTTCATCTTTTACAAATCCTTTTCTTACTAAAGGTGATTGATTTAGATAAGTCATGAGTGTGTGAGGCAGAACTCCAATGTTTCTTTTCTGAAAACACCAGCATATTAAGTAATAATTCTTGAACAAATTCTACAATTCCATGTAAAAAAAAAAATCAACTCTAAGCTAATTTAAATAAAGCTTCATTTAAGTTAGTTACTTCATTTGGGTTAATTTTAACTGACTACATGAAAAAAATTGGAAGACACTCAAATAGGATTTCTAGAGATTCATATTGTGTCATATTTTTCTGCTTTATGTGGATGTTGATATGTTCTCAGAAGAAATTTATAACCTCAGTAGAAAACTGAATGACTATTGATTATTTTTTAGTTACCAAAACTAATTGACATATAAAGCTTTGTAAATCTTTTTAGATGAGAATGAGTTTAAATTAAAAACTAATTAAAACAGAAACTTATAAAGACACCATATTCAATTCAATGGGTTATATATTTCTGTTGTGTATTAGGAAGCTATCCCTTGGTTTCCCCACCCAAAACTACTGCCATAGAAAGTTCTGGATGTTAACATTATATCATTTGCTAATAGTCAGTGTATATTATACTTTCTTTTTACAAAAGTAAGTATAATTATTTTAACAAAATAAGATTTTTTAAAAACTCAAAAAATGCCATGCAGAGACAACAGGACTGATCAACCTATTCTCTGTAGCCTCCATCCTTACTGTTAACAAGCCTTTTATCTTTTAAGACACTAAACATCTGGGATCTAAACACTGACACCTATTAGTTACAGTGGTTTCCTTTTACCTTTCTAAACAATCTGATAGATAAACCTCCAGGAATCCTACAAAATTGGGCCCTTAATTGACCAAATGAATGACTGTCTTTCATTTTCAATCTAAATTGAAAAGTGAGTTTGCTCCTGTGAAATGAGACGATGTACAGTAAAAAGTTATCCCAGCTGCAACTTCACTGGTGACCATCAATGTTACCTTATGATCTCACCTCAGTTCATTCCCCAAACATCTGTCAAAGTGATCTTTTTAAAACTTACATCCTCCTCATCTTCTCTTTAAAAAAAATTATGAAAAGTTAGTAGAATAACACCAGCATACACTTGTGTACATGTAGGGCCCTTTTCTTTATTGCCTCTCTTGTCCCCACACTTTCCTACCCCCTTTCAACTACAGTAATCAAGATGTTTCCTTCCAATGGCAGTTCCTGCTCTGTCATCTCAGTCTTGAAGTCACTATGTTTTCATCCTGTTCTGGTGGAGAATTTATTGTCTTTAAGACTGAGCTCAATAGCACCACTGACCTCCATGTATCCTTCAGGCCCAAACAGTTTCTTCATTCATTAATTCAACAGTCATTAAGTCATTGTTCTACACCAGGAGCTATTCTACACACTGAGTATTTGGTAATGAACAAGACTTATGTTTTCTCTGTGTATCTCATTATAAAAGGTAGGGAGATAGACAAGTAAACAAGTAAGCAAACAAGTAAGATCATTTCCAGATAGATGCAGAAAATTAAGCAGAGTGATGAGTGTTCCCATAAAACTGTGCATATGGTTGTACTAATCTCACCTGAACTCTCCTGAAACTCAGCAATCGTTCCATTCACTTTAGTTCCCATATCCTTCCTGACTGAATTCCTACGTGATTTTGTACACAGAATACATCTGGATGGATGAATGAATGGTTAACATCTTCAGTTATTTATGTCATAATTTCTTCATCCAATATATAAAGGGATTGAAGAAGTGAGTACTAAGGTCTCACCACCTCGGGTTTTCAGAAGTAGATATTTTAATTTTCTGATATTTTATGAAATTACAATATTCAAATATATCAAAATGTCAATATTATTTTGATATTTATTTTACAGAGTACTAAATCACAACTAAAGTTCTCATGATGTTTACAGTACTTTTTTCAAAGAAGATGGTGCTGAAAAATATCAGAAGACCATATTTTTGAGGATTTTGTTGAGTGTCTTCTTCAGATTCACTGGCAGCACTATAAAAGTCTTTTGAAACCTATTTGTGAAATGTTTTAAATGCCATATAACTATATTTTTTCAAAAATGAAATGAACTAGACATTATAATTTATATTCAATGGAAATATTAGAATTTAACATATTTTAAATTAAATAATTTATATTCATTTATAAAACCAAATTCAATTAAAATTAAATAACTAGGTAAATTTTTATAAAAATGCATTGAAACATATTCTTCTATTAAAATCTTTTATACATTTTGAATAAAAAGAGAAAAACAGAAAGAGATAATAAAATGAGAGCAAAAATTAATTAACTGAAAACAGAAAGACCACAGAAAAATCCTTGGATAAAATCATCATAATATACACATATCTAGTAATTTCAATAAAAAATAGAAAATAAAATATGTAAAATTATGAATGACAAAAGGGCTATGATTATTGATATGGAGATTTAGAACTATGTAAAATTTACTTTACATTTTTACACATTTGAAGCTCATTTGATACATATGAAAAACTCTAATATATTGAATGAGTTTCTTAGAAAACTTGCACATTATAAACATTCACGTAAAAATTGAGTAGATAAATATTGAAAAATAAAAACTATAATGTCAAAGAATCATCTCTTAAAAAAGCTCTGCCCTAGTTGGTTTTATAGGTAGATTAATGAAAATTCTAAGATAAAGTTAATTTTCATATTAAAGCTCTTAAATCAGAGAAAAATAAAACTATAGGAAAACACCTCTACCTATCATGAAGCTACATAACTGTAATGCCAACACTTTATAAAAATAACAAAAATACTGTATGATTTTGCTTATATGTGGAATCTTGAAAAGTTAAACTCAAAGAATCAGAGAGAATGGTGGTTACCAATGTCTGGGGTTGGGATCTGAAGGGTGGGAGATGTTTGTCAACGATGAAAAATCTGTTTAGACAGCAGGAGTAAATTCAAGAAATTTAATGAACAACATGGTGACTAGAGTTAATAACAATGTAATTTGTTTTTGAAAATCACTAAAAGAGTAAATATTTAAAGTTCTCTCGCAGCAAAAAATGACCAGTATGTGAGGTAATACATATGCTAATTAACTAAATTTACAATTCCACAATGTATACCTATCTCAAAAGCATCTTATTGTACATGATATATTCAATTTTTACTTGTCAATTAAAGTAAATATGTAATAGCAAAATGAAATAGAACACTACAAAAACTCCTGAATAAAATAACAATAAATCAAATTCATCAAATATAAATAGAATATGCTATTCCCAAAAACGTTCATTTTAGGAATGTAAGAATTCATACAGAAAAATTTTTTATATCTCATAATTGGTCAAACAATAAAATCTGTATGTTTATCTCACCAAATCCCCCCCCAAAAGTGCTTAATTCTATTTAAAACATACTATTGTTAAATTCTTAAAATTATTTTGCAAGTCAAAGAAAATCAATAGATGACATCACTGTTAACAGTGAAAACCTAGGAACATTTTTATTATTGATGCTCAGGTGATTGATATGAGACATTTTGTTTGATATATTACAGATAATTTTAGATAATGAAATAAGACATGAAGGTTAGCGCTACTGGAAAGAGCGCTACATTTATTTCTATTTACATAAAAAATCTAAGCATATGAAGAACACAAGAAAATCAACAACAACAATAAAACATCACATAGGACTTATAAATATTTTTAGAGTTTGGCAGTTTATTAATTAAATATTCAAAAATCAATACTTCAGTTTTACAAGGTGAAAAGGGTTTTGGAGATAAATTGTGGTGATGATTGTACAACACTATGAATATATTTAGTGCTACTGAACTGTACATTTGAAAGTGGTTAATACGGCTGGGCACGGTGGCTCACACCTGTAATTCTAGCACTTTGGAAGGCTGAGAAAGGAGGATGGCTTGAGCCCGGAGTTCAAGACCAACCTAGGCAACATAAGGAGACCTCATCTCTACAAAAAACTGAGAAGTTTGCCAGGTGTGGTTCCGTGTACTTGTAGTCCCAGCTGCTAGGGTGGTTGAGGTGGGAGGACCACTTGGCCCAGAAGCCTAGCCTGCAGTGAGTCATGGCTGTGCCGCTTACCCCCAGTCTAGGCTACAGAGTGAGACCTCAATTCAAAAAAGAAAAAAAAAGATTAAGATGATAAATTTTATAAAAAAGAAAAAACAAACAAACAATACTTTTCCCATAAAAAAAAAACAGGTAAAAAGTATAAGGATTTAAAATATGTTTTAACATATGGCAACAGCCAGGCTTGGTGGCTCAGCCTGTAATCCCAGCGCTTTGGGAGGCTGAGGTGAGTGGATTGCCTGAGCCCATGGGTTCAAGACCCGCCTGGGCAACTTGGTGAGACCTCTTCTCTACAATAAATCAAAAATTAGCTGGACGTGGTAGCACGGGCCTGTCGTTCAAGCTACTTGGAAGGCTGAGATGGATGGATCGCCGGATCCCAGCAGGTCGAGGCTGCAGTGGCTGGGAGCAGCCACTGCACTCCAGTCTGGGTGACAGAGTGAGACTCCAACTCAAAAAAAAAAAATGACAACATATTTTAAAGAGAATTGCATCATTTACATGAAAAATATTACAGCATGTAGTGGGAGACATGTCTTTTTCTTTTTGGTTTTGTAACTAGAAACATGCCATTGTTCCATGAATATTATATAAGTTCTTTCTAACTTACAATTCTTACTGCTTTTCCAGACAAATTCACAAATAATAATTTTTAGAACTTTTCATAATTATTCTAAAATTAACTAAAATAAGTAGTTAGGGATAATAAAGGGCAGTGATAGCTAACCACTCATTTAGTACTTAACATGTCATGGATAATGTCCTAAGTTTTATGTGTTTTAACTCACTCGTTCCTTTCAAAAAAATCTATGAAACAAATTTAGTTTTCCTGTCCCTCGGTTTTCTTGGGGGATTGGTTCCAGGACCACCTTCCTCCCCCAAAACAAAATCTGTAGATGCTCAAATCCCTTAAATATACATGTTTAGTATTTGCATAAAACTTACCTACATCCTTCCATATACTTCAAATTATCTCCATTTTGTTTATAATACTAATAACAACATAAATGCTATGTAATAGCCATTATATTATATTGTTTATATATATTATTTGCTATTGTGGGTTTTTTACTAAATATCTGTTATCTGCAGTTGGTTGAATCTTTGCATGTAGAACTGCTGATCTGCAGGGCCTCAGGTACTTTTATTAATCTCCATTTACAACTGAGGAAACTGGGTATTCTATGATTTGCCCAAGATTACATAACTACTAAATTCCTATATATTTGGGCAAGTACTTGAACACAGTTTTCCTTGATTCCAGAGTGTACATTCCTAACGAATCATTATTCTATACTTTCCTAAAAAGTAATAATAACAACAATAATAACAGTGTTTGTGAGAGTAGTAGTAATAGTAATATATAGAACTGTAGTCCAGCATAACAATCTATAGATAGGCCATTGAGAAAGAGATAAAATTCATTCATAAACAAATTCTGTGATCTTTAAGAAAGAATTATTTGATCCAGGTGGCTTTACAAATAAACAGGAAGAAAAGAGTATTCAAATTGAGTAAATCATTCAAAGATTCTTGAGTAATCATTTGAAAGAAGTTAAATTAGTTCCCTATTTTATAGCAAATAAATTTCAAATCAAATAGGATTTTTTTAAAGTATGGAAAAAGTATTAGCTTTCATGACATGGAAAGATTTAAAAGACATTAAAAAATTTTTAAAGTCACAATGGAAAAGATTATTACTTACATTCATAAAAATAGGAAATCTGTCTGAATAAAAAAGAATAAAATATTTGAATATTAGTATATATCTAAACCCATCATTACAGTACTATAAAATTAATAAATATTTACAAAATATGAAATATAGATAGATAATAGCAATTTTTAACATTTAAATTTTGCTATTAATAAAAAAGCTAAATAAACTTACCAATTAGGGACTAAACTAAACATTTAATTTAGTGCTCACAGGAGAGTATAGTGGTTTGAATATGGACTTCAGAGCCAATCTACCACCAATTTATTCGCTCCATAAACTTGGGCAAATTTTATACATTTTCCATCTTATTGTCCTCCTAACATGAGAACATAAAAAATCAAAACCATCTCCCTGCTTTACTTCTCAGTGCTGCTGCTGCACACCCTATCCAAAGGCAGCATCTAGCTGTGATTGCTTCTAATTCTGTCTAATTTGAGGTGTGGAAATAACATTGTACTAATTATTTAAAGATTAGTTATAAATCCTAACCCTCTGCTTACCAGTTGAGGATGTGGGCAGATCACATCACCTGCTCTGTTAGAATAGATGGTACTGAGTCGGATTAGATTTGATCAATGATTTTCAAACATGTTTCTGAAGATGCCAGGTGTTTACTGGTGATGACTTGGTGGCTGCTGCAAAAGGATGGGATTAGGGGCCAGGAGGTAGTCTAGAAAGGAGTTTCAGCCCTCAACGCTTACTTTTTTGCTTTTTTTTTCTTCTTTTTTTTTGAGTTGGAGTCTCACTCTGTCGCCCAGACTGGAGTGCAGTGGCCGCTCCCGGCCACTGCAGCCTCGACCTGCTGGGCTCCGCAATCCTTCTGCCTCAGCCTTCCAAGTAGCTGGAATTACAGGCATGCGCTACCACGCCCGGCTGATTTTTTGATTTATTGTAGATGAGGTCTCGCTGCCCAGGAGGGTCTCGACCCGCGGGCTCAGGCAATCCACTCACCTCAGCCTCCCAAAGGTGTGGTATTACAGGCTGAGCCACCGAGCCGGCTTCAACACTTACTTTGAACTGCCAATGATGAATACCAATGAGAGTGTTGCTATCACCAATGCCATCAAGAGGAGGCATGGCATGGCATGAGGAGGGGGCAATGTGTAAAAGTTGATTCCAAAATCTCCTTCTATAAACTACTCTCAAGGTGTGGGCTTTAACCAACTTACTTAAATTTTAAGATCTTATTTCATAAAAAGATACTACCCCATCTTCCCTGCAGTGCCTTCCTCCAGTCTTGTTCTATGGAGGAAAGAATGTAAAGTAACTGGAAAAGAAGAGAAATTGTCCTTGCCTTATCTTTCTTTCATGTCATAAATCCTACGTTTGCTTAACAAACAAAAACAAAAAGTCCACCAGGACTCCTTGCTTCTAAAGAAGTTAATCTTTGCTTCTATTTCTTTTCAGGTACCATGTCAATAGGCTTCATCTTTGCTTTACAGATTTTTCTTGTTCTTATTGCTAATTGTCACTTTCCCCCTCCTTAACCACCACAACTATCACCACACACAAATTAAGGAGACGCTACTGAGTTTCCCCCTGTTCTTTATTCAGATTTCAAATTGAAGTTCAGGAAAAGGAGCTTTAATGCTTTTGGAATTTCTGTGCTGGGCACTCGATATTGTTGATCTCAGTTCTCTGAAAAATGATGCTGATAAATGTATTCTAAAATTGGGATGTGATCTGGTTGCTATAGAGTTAATTAAGGTAGCATGATTATAATGTAAATTGTAAACTGTTGCCAAATTGCATATTTGTAAATTAATGATCCATAGTGCCCAACTGTATCCTTAAAATGTGTGCATACTTTATTTGGCTTTCAAGTATAATGCTGTCATTAGACTGAGGCTAAATTCAGGATTGTTTTTAATATGGTGCCCCACACAGTTTCTGTTTTGCTAGATTTTCTGCAGATCCAAGTGCCTCTAGGCTGACTGTCAGTCCAGATGATTGTGCAGGTTATGCGGAGGCCTATGATCTCCTGCATATCTTAACAGTGTGGTTGCTCCTGGAGTGGAATGATTGGCATACAGCAATTCCTCAATGACTACGACTAGGACCTCTGAATGCATTTACCATCTGTTGAACAGAGATAGTATTTCAGGACATCATAATATATTTAATAACTTCTTCAAGGTTCTTTCTTGATTTCCCACGATGATCACTGAAAATATTAAATAAAATTGGTCCCTAGATAGGTCCTCATCAAATCTATGACAACAAGCCATTCTATTGTCAGAAGTGGACATGCTGTAGAAATTTCTGGTATCTATTTAAGAGTTGATGAATCTTGGCTTAATATGAAGATGAGGGTCATAAGATTTTTTTTCATTTGTTTCTATAGTTAAATAATCAAATAAAATACTTTATAGTCTCGGGGTTAACTGATGATTTTTAAAGAATATTTTGTTAATAACATATATGCCATAACTATGTATGTCAGCTGAAGCAAGGATCATAGGAATCTACTATCTGTTCTCCTTTTGGAAAGATTAACTACTAAAGAAAAAAAAAATGTTAGAATACTAGTAAGGGCTATTATATATTTCCTAGGAGAAGTATCTTAGCAGTTAAAGCAATTTCACAGAACTTTTTGACTCTGGTATCAGTAGACTTCCACAAATTTGAGACACTGGGCAAAATGTTTACTTTAAAACTGTATCTCATCATTGTCCAGTCTCCATAAAGTTAATCCCTGTGGAAAGGGATCTTCAAGCATTATTAATGTCTCTCTTACATATTAGATCAATCTGAAGTTTGTAAAAATATGTCCATCTAAAGCAAATTTGTATACTTTGTATTAACAATTAGAATATAATGTGAACAAAGAAGTGGTGCTTTTGTGGATTGCTATACACATTAACAAGAGTTTTATCATATTCATGTTCAGAAATGAATTGTATAGGCACTTTATGACATTTCAGAAAATTTTAAGCAGCTGCTTTTCAATTTTATTTAGCCTTAAGGATATGCTTGCTATGCAAGCAACTCAGACATAACTGCCTGGAGCTAGTGAAGAAAGTTCCTGGCACCATCAAATGAAGAATAAGGTGGGAAAATGTGAATTAACAGAGTCTCTCAAAGAATGCTATTGGGTGTGTTGATGGGCCTTAGATGGGGGGCTCACCTCAAATATTTGAACTGACCAAGTGTTTATATGAGTACATAATCATGATTATGTAATGAACTGAGCATAAAAAAATTGGGGTAGAGATTGGCACCCACTTAACCAGTGTTAGGCAGAGGAAGTTTCTAATCTGAAGCTTGGAAAGAATAGTCAAGTAAAGCTGCATTTTATACAGCAGTTTAGTCTAACCTTTCTTGGGGGACAAACCAACTCTCCCTGCTTCCATAATCTAAACATTAGAACTCTCTCTGTAGAAAAATACACATTCACAACGTGAGAGAACAAGACTCCTATAGGTAAATGGATCAGTAGACATGAAACATTTGGACTAATACTTAGATTCATGTGTAGTAAAAGATACAACAGGAGGCAAAGCAGATAGAGGACATAATTTTCCTTTCATTTCTCCCAAAGATTGTTCTAGATGAATGGTTTTTAGAAGGCCAGTGTGGGTTAGAGGTTCTCCTCACAAGAGGAATGGATTCTCTTCATTCTTGGGTTTGATTCATTACCAACCTTTGTGGTTCACCTAAGAGTAATCTAGGATTAATCACAATCCTAGATACTGTACTCTAACTTTCATATTAACAGATATAACATCTGGAGAACAAATGCAAAATCTCTACCAAAGTAATAGAGTCTAAGGATTTGCAGATAATGTTGAGGTTCTGCAAAGAAAATAGAAGATTTCCAGTCAAGGAACTTTCCAACAACAGCAGCCTAACCCTGATCTATGACATATAGATTTGCACACTTATCTATGTTTAATTTAAAGGAGATTAGAGAACCTCTAAAGTTTAGTGTAATTTATTTTTCCATTCTGCAATCATATGTATGCTATTTTATCAATATGGTTGGATCCCATTTGGGATTATAGACTAGAATTTTGGCATTTGGCACCTCTCATTTCGCAAATATTAAACACAAGAAAACATAATTTCTGAAAAGAAAAGAGGACATTTTATGGCAATTCTATTAAAACAGAAGGATTTTAATTTTTTTTATTCTTGAATATTTTTAAAAAAATACATTCTTTACCTAGAATTTCAGTCAAGTTAAAAAATTTCCCAAGGCCTATCAACTCAAAACCATAATGTTTTATAGTCAGCCATGAAGCTTCTCTCCAAATTGGAAAGTGTGATAGCAATTCTGTGTCTCAGGGGATTAATTTTTGAAGCAAAGATTTGCAGCCTTTCTCAAGAAAAAGGTCAAGGTTCTAATTCTTGTTTTTCTGATATATTAAGAGAAAAAGAATGTTATCCACTGACGAATGAAAGGAGTCCCTCCTCATTCCAATTAGCCTATGTGTCAGCTGTGTCAGAGCTAGTCAAATCTTGCTCTAAAGATTCTTTCCAACCCAGAGTCAGGTAAGGATGCATTTCCTCTCGGTTTTGTTTAAAAAAAATAATAATAATACAATATACTAAGAGAAGAGGGAAAAGCTATCAGATAAGATAGTTTGCTTGAGAGTTTGCTCGCCTCCCAGCTTTTCTGAAGTAAGGCACAGTTAGGCAAGTTTTCAATTGACTGTGCTTTCCCCATGCCTCTACCCCAAACGGGTGAAAGATTGCAAAGGGAAGCAATAACTGGGCTCAAGAAGTAGGTGGTTTTCTTTCATGTAAATACTTATAAAGAAGCCTCCTGGTGTTTGATTGGAGTCACCCCTGCATATTTGTACTTTATGAAACAAAGCCTCCCCTGAATTTTCTCTGCTGCATCACATTATAAGAATAGAAATTAGCTTCGTGTTCTTTCTCTCTCAACACCGAAGTGTCCCCACAATGGTAGTTAGGAAAACAGCACTACTTAATATTTTCTTTGATAGAGAGATCCAAGGGGAGCCCTGGGTATGTATTGCTTGGCTTTGTTATTTTCAGACCCTTAGGCAAGAAGCCATTTGCTTCAACATTTAGGCAAGACTATGCTAAATGTGGAGTACAGAGTAGAAATCCCAATTTGGCAATTCAGACGGCATTCACCTAGAGAAAATATTGGAATACTTTAATCTATCTCAAGGCATTTAAGCAAGGTACATATACTCTAGTGATGCTTAATATTTCTTCTTCCTCAGGAGAAATTTGGGGTCCATTGAATAGATCCCGAGGAGAGATCCGAATTGCTGTTAAAGAAAATATAGTTAGGAAGGTGGAGGAATTATGCACAAAAGAACGTGTATGCATGGTACAACTGCTTCTTACTGTGTGCTTTCCTGATCAACCTGGTTTAACCCCTCTCCTCTCTTATAGCCCATTGTGATTATATTTATGTGTATCTGCTCTTCTACTTAGAGTTCAGCCCGTCCTCTTCATTTGCTAACTCCTAGATATCTTGTGTGTCTTTCTTTTTGTTTAGAGAAGCCTCCCCTGAATCTATACTGTTCAAATTATATTCTCTCCTGTTACTATCCTTCAATTCATAGCCTTCTTTTCTATTGTAAGACTTAGTGCTTTTTGTCATTATACTTGGATTTGTGTTCCCATTAACTGGACACATGTTTTTTTTGCCAACACTATGAAAACAAAGACCATTCCCCATCACCCCCACTGTAGTTATTTATGCTACCTAGCACAGACTTATCTCCTTTTAAATAATAATAAACTATATATTATTTATAACAAATAATGCACAGTACTATTTATGACATATATGGCATTATTTATAGCAATGAATATATAATACATTTTAATAACCTGAATTGAATTTAATATATAGCATAAGTTACCTACACACATAATTTTTTAAAAGTCAGTATAATGGTTAACTATAAAATGAGGAAGAAATAAAGTAAAATCAAAATACATGATATAAAATATTATGAATGTAAATATGTAAGTGCTCAGATATAATGACTTCAGGTAAAGATGTGATGAAGGAGATGGATGCACACAGTTATGTGTGGAATCCCTGTGACCTGGCCACAGCACATGCAGAAGGATGCAGCATGCGGTTTTGTTGACTCAAGTGCCAGGGCATAGCCCTTTATGATGTGATTCTCCAAAGTTCAAACCACATATCGGTAAATTCAGACCACATATTGGCCCCCCCAAAATGATGCAGATAATTCTTTCTTATATGACTCTGTTTTTGTTACTGATATCATTTTCAAGCTTGCCTCAGGCCTGGTAAAGTTTTTCTGTGTCTGGACCCATCGACGTGAAAATCATTATGACAAGAACAATGCTCACATATGAAAAAAACATTCAATGAGAAGATGAAATAAAACACAGAGAAATTCTAGGCACCTCGCAGGCAGACTTGCTTCATGAAATTCTGTCCTCCAGTTTTTAAATGAAATCAGTTGCTCATCGGCATATGGTAGATTAGAACAGTAACAACAATGCTGGGTCAGATAAACCAAAATTGGGTAATGGTCTTCCCTCCAAATGAAGTGTCCCCACTGGAGGCCAAGAGAATTAAAAGTTCAAATGTCCTGAAGCAAACAGAAAAGGGTAAAGCCTTGAGGAGAATGGCGCAGAGAGACTATGACAATTATCCTCAGCACTTGAAAAACTTTATTATTCTTTTTTTCTCAATTGAATAAATAATTATTAAGCATTTTCCATAGTGATATTTGATAGCAATATTTTCAAAGGGATTAAAGTGGCTTTGGCTAGTGCCAAGTCACCAGACTAGGAGTGAGAATACCTGTACTTGATACTGACTTTGGGAACTGTGCTGTCTCAAGCCAGACAGTCAACCTATTTCATGCAAATTATCTGTCCTTTGTGGGGCTAAATTAATGCTTGTAAACAGTGCTGAGAATGAGCTATTTCAATAGAAGATGTTTCAGAAATGCAAAGTGTTATTGTTGCAATTTGTGCTTATGTAGAGACATCTTTACTTTCAGTGCTGGGCCATGATTGTTCAGGGATGGCTAAACCTCAGACTGAAAGTTTAGATAATGAGATCAGATATTTTCACAGTTTCTTGAATCAAATCTGAGAATCTCAAAATATTCAGCCCCTAATGCAAATACAAATTGGGTAGCAAATATATTTGTGTGTGCCTAATATAAATATATTACTATAAATGTAGATGCATATATATTACATACATATACAAGAAATATATATTTTACATACATACATATATGTAATATACATGCATGCACATACACACGGTCACCTGGGTGCAGTAGGACTCATTGACACACGACAGAGACAGAATTGCCTATTCTTTCTCTCACTGGCTACCAGGTGAGCAGTTTGGAAAAATGATGAGAAGAGTCTCCACTCTATAAATTCTTGAACATGCAAAATCAAAACGACAAGTTAAATCCACTCAAATCAAGTTAATTTTATAATTTAGGATGTTTTGTATCTACTAAAATAGTGAAATTTGATTTCTTCTTCTCTAATCCTCTTATAGAACCTGCTACTTTTATTACTCATCATTTTTCATGGCACTTAATCATATCCCCTGTGTTCCCACCTGTTTTATGGGCACATATCTTGTCTTTCTAATTAGATCACAAACTCCCATGAAATAATGATAATCTTTTCTTTTAAAAAAATGAAAATTATTCTCACTATCGTTTGCTTTTTGACCCATCTTATTTAATTCATATATAATTTTTATATAATATAAAATAGGGAAATAAATATATTACGTTGAACAATATTATAGCCAGTTTTGCATGCCAAAATTCATGTAGTGGTTCCCATTTGAATAAACTCTTCATATAGATCATCTTTCTTTACCGTATGTCCCGCTGCAAACATCATTATGTTAAAATATCATAGCATAAATTTCAAGAAATAATCGACATCAGACCTTCACACCCAGTTACTTCAGATTACACCAAAGTTTCCATCTTGTAGTCCTTTATTTATTTGGGGGGGATGTTATAAGTTAGGAGAAACGTATTTTAGCAAATTTTTGTTACCACTTCCTTCCTCCACACTGAATTCAGAAACACAGAAGCCATGTGTGTTCTATTCTTTTATCCACAGACTACCTTGCAGAGAGGTTTTTAAAAATATTTGTACTAATAAATGCTATTTTCTGTGTACCTAAATTGTTTATGTAGATGTTCGTACTTATATGAATGTTAACATTTTCTTCCAAGTGACATAGTAAAAACAATAGTGTACAAATTTAGGATTGAAAGAAAATCATTTCAACATCAGTCTCCTTTTAATATAGTTGAGTGTGAGCCATTTATCTCAGCAGATTATCCATTTGACTGCATGGGCAGATTGAATAAATAATCGAATATGTCTCACATTATTCTGCTTTTACAGGTATCACTACCATTATATTATATGACCACCACACTCTATAGCAGAGATCAGCAATTTCTAAAGTGTATTTCAAACGATACTCTCAGTGTAGGAGGTTAATAGTTATTGCTATGAGAACAACTTTTCATGGTCAAAGACATTTGGAACAATTCTGGGCTTTGAGTTAAGCTGAATATTAAACACTTTCCACAAATGTGAGGCTTCTCAAGGCCTATAATGTATTAATTTGTTATTTAGTCTTCAAGACAACCATATATTATAAAGTGATTTCCCAAACTCATGCATTCACAAGAAGATTTTTCAAAGTATACTAAGGGACTTATGTTTCTTAGAAAACACTTTAAGAAATATTTTAACAGATTCATTGTTAATTATATCATCCCAATTATATTTTGGTATATCTGACCATATTAATACACAATCATATAAATTCTACAAGCACGATTCTTAATTGCAAAGCAATTTCATTTTAAGACCACCTCCCAACCTTAAATAACTCTAGGATTTGTCCTTTTATAATGTGAATAATCTACCTCTCCTTTTTTTTTTTAAACAAATCTATGTTATTGCTCTTAAAAGAATCCTAGTGAACTGTCATTATCATGGAGTTTTGATAGCAGAGAAATATGTATTTGCTGAATTTTTTTCTTTCTACATTTTCCTTCTATGTTGGCTAATGCAATAGAGTGAACCAGGTCTATTCCTCTAGCCCAAGATCTTGCAGAATCCTATGTTCCCTCATGATGAGCATCAATTTCAGTTTATGGGGCTGTACATTTAGAAGGCTTAAAGGCTGAGTAGAATCAGTGTTCTCTCTACACCATATTCTGAAATCTATAGTTTAGATTTTAAAAAATCCCTTATCAGCTTATTTTCCTCTTTTCCATAAATAAAAAGCAAAGAATAAAATTGTAATGTTTCCTAAGAGGTAAACGAAGCCGAATTTATAAATTATAAATTTTGAAATAAAGGGAAAAAAACCCCAACATGTGTTGATTAGCTACTATGTGATCATCACATATAATCATCAGAATAAACCTATATGATTTTATGATTATATTTAAATTATTGAATAGGAAACCAGGCTCCACTCTCTACCCCAGCAGCTAGAAAATTGCAGAAATGGAATGTTCATTCAGATGTCACATTCTAAGGTCCATCCTTTTTTTAAATCCTATTGCTTTTCAACTCAAAGCTACAAAAGTTTTTACAAAGATAATCTACTTTCTTTAATGAAAGTTTTTTAAATGAGACCAGTGGCTTTCAATTTTAAAAAATATCTTTACATTATTTACATTGTTAATGTAATATAAGCATAGTTAGCGATGTCTTCGGCATCAAACACCAAAACAATATAGCTGCTATGGAAGTCATAAATCAAGAAGGCTGTGCTGAAGATCACTGGGGCTAACATCTTCATTGTTCTCCTAACCTTTTCTTTAAGCTATTTGTCTTAAAGTTCACAAAACATCACCATAGTATTTGCAGGTATCGTATCCACAGTCAAAGCAGATGAAAGTGGTGGAGGGAGGGGGTAGGGTATGAGATGAGTGCAAGTGATTTCTGTCCCTCTATCAGCAAAGACAAAAGTGTTGCTAGAGTCCAGGTCAGACATCTATGTCCTTCTCTGTATCTAAAATTATGCCATATGACCACATAAGAAAGGTGGAGAGTGAGACTTTGCCTGGGCAGGCAAATAGCTGCCCTCAGCATAATCAAAGTTTCCTAGGAGGAAGAGGGAATAGCTGTTGTGTAGGTCACTAATAGTGTCTGTGACAATATGCCACATACTGCCTTATCAGCTTCAATCCACATTTCTGTCTCACTTTTATTAAGTTTATTGATTGGTTGTGATGAATCAGCCTTCACCACTTCAAGGTTTGTAGAGATATGTTCTTTCTAAATATAATAGGAAGTTGGGGATTTTGCTTTAATATTCACTTTACACAGAATTCTAGACACAGATAACATTTAAATTGAATTATGTTTTCTGTTATAAGAAGGTGAAATGGTCTGGATATATCCTCTGGGCATGTCACCACTTTCTTATAAAATAATGTAAGTGATAACATTTCTTATTTGTAGAGCATTTGTTCTGGGTGGAGTCTGTAAGGTGGTACTAGAGGCTAGGGATAAGAAAGATAATAAAATGAAAGATAGATAGCATCAGAGGTTTCAGAAGACAATTTTAAAATATCTATCAAAATTTAAAATGTTCACACCCTTTGACTCAGCAATTTTACACCCTTTGACTCAGCAGTTTTGTTGTACAAGTTTATTCTAAAACATTTTTAGTCATACACAATTATAAATAATACATAGAATGATATATTACTATATTTTTACAAAAATGAAAAACTGAAAACACCCAAAGTGGGTAACCATTAACATTTTCTACATTTCTATATTGCCTCCACTTGTATAGTAAACCTGACTTATACTCACAGTAAAACACAATGACAAAATCAAAATAAAAGCATTGTAAAGTAGTTCTAAAGATCAATGTCTTTACTGATTTTATTTTTTAAATATCCATTTTTATCATGGTTGTTATTTGGAAGTGGAGGTGGGCAGCTTTTCCCTAAACCCAACCAGCTCTCAAATGTTATTCTCACCTTTCTTTTTGTTTTTACATAGCTTTCTGTATTGTCCCAGTACAATCCCTTCCAACTTTTCTGCTTAGGCCCTCTGAAAATATAGTGCTCTCATAAGCCAAATCTCCCATATTATCAACCTGTTAATAGAACTTTTTTTTTTTTTAAGTCAGAGTCTCACTCAGGTTGGCACACAGTGGTACACTCAGAGCTACTGCAATCTTGACCTGCTGGGCTCAAGTGATCCTTCTGCCTTAGCCTTCCAAGTAGCTGGAACTACAGGCATGTACTACCACCTCTGGCAATTTTTTTATTTTTGTAGAGATGAGGTTTCATCAAGTTGCCCAAACTGGTCATCTCAAACCCCTGGTCTCAGGCAATCCTTCTCAACTTGGCCTTCCAAAGTGCTGGGATCACAGGTGTTATCCACTGACCTGACCTTATTAATGGAGCTATTTTATACCTGGATTCCCATGATTGGACCTAGGAACTCCTTTGGGTACAGATCTCACCCTGTATCTTCTTACCTAGTGGTCTATAAACCATGGATAGATGATCTTCTGACTCCAGACTGTCATTTCCATCCTCCTGTTTGAAGTCTTCCTCTGAGGTTCTTGCCATTTGAATATGTTACTTTCTACCTTCCATAGCCTTGCCATCCATGGATCTCCTGATGGCTCTACTAGTTTTGAAGATCTTGGGACCAAACTCACTTTTCTTCTCTACCTCCCTTGATAGGACAAATGCATGTTTGGACAATCCTTACAATACTCTGATTTACATGACCTTGATTTTCTCAATCTCACAACCTTCACTAATACCACAGGCACCCACTCCTAAGTCTCTTACTCAGAGATATTAAACTCCAATATTACACTCTTTGACCACAATATTCTTCCCTTTCTTTCACACTCTTCCTCCCATTATCTCTTATATTTGTTCTTATAAACAAAAGTCATTGCTGTGTTCGTTTTCTCTTTACATCAACTGCCTACTGACATTTTTAGTTCCCCATCCTAGCTCAAGCCCTTTGAATATCAAGACTGGTAGTGCTGATTTCCTTGTTCCTTCTACCATATTCATCTATAAAACCTTACTTCTCTGGCGAGGCTCGGTGGCTCAGCCTGTAATTCCAGCGCTTTGAGAAGCTGAGGTGAGTGGATTGCCTGAGCCTGAGGGTTTAAGACCCGCCTGGGCAACTTGGCGAGACCTCATCTCTACAATAAATCAAAAAA
>NW_007253944.1:728361-777312 GCF_000164805.1 Carlito syrichta
GTTAACCCCCCCTCCCTTCCCCTCCCTGCCCCCCCCCATGGTTTCCCGCCACTGTCAATCCTTTTCTTATAGTATTACGGTAGTTGTTCAAGGGCCACTTATGACTGAGAACATGTGATGCTCAGATCTTTGTTTCTGTGAGAGATCACTCAGTATTATAGACTCTAATTCCATCCAGGTTGCTGCAAAATTCATGATTTTGTTCTTTTTTTTGAGTTGGAGTCTCACTCTGTCGCCCGGACTGGAGTGCAGTGGCCACTCCCGGCCACCGCAGCCTCAACCTGCTGGGCTCCGGCGATCATTCCGCCTCAGCCTTCCAAGTAGCTGGAACTACAGGTGTGTGCTACCGCTGGCTGATTTTTTGATTTATTGTAGAGATGAGGTTTCGCCAAGTTGACCAGGCGGGTCTTGAACCCGCAAGATCAGTCAATCCACTCACCTTAGCCTCCCAAAGGCAAGAGATTAAAGGCTGAGCCACCGAGCCAGGCTTTCAGATAATTTTTTGATTTATTGTAGAGATGTCTCTCCTGCCCAGGCGGGTCTCGAACCCATGGGCTCAGGCAATCCACTCACCTCAGCCTCCCAAAGGCGCGGGATTACAGGCTGAGCCACTGAGCCTGGCTGATTTTATTCTTTTTTATGGCTGCATAATATTCCATTGTGTATATGTACCACATATTTAAAATCCAGTCCTCTTCTGATGGACAGCATGGTTGGTTCCAGATCTTGCTATTGTGAACAATGCTGTGATAAACATACGTGTGCAGGTATCTTTTTTATTGAGTTACAATCCACTTTAAATGCATTATCTCACTTTATCCTTACAATACCTGTAAAAGAGCCATGAAGATATAGCAGAAGCTTTTTTTCTGCCTTGTAGCTCAGGAACCAAAATCTCAGCAAGGTTAGATCACTTGTCTGAGAATATATTGGTGGTTCACAGATTAATATAGGAAAACACAAATCTTGACATATTGAATCCAAGGCTTTTCACTGGACTAGTGTTTTAGGGATTTTGTTGTTGTTGCTACTGTTGTTATTGTCTGTTTATTTGAGTCAGCGTCTCTTTTGCCTAAGCTGAAGGGCGTGGCCAGGTCACAGCTCACCTCAGCCTCAACCTCCTAGGCTCAGGTGATCCTTCCACCTCAGCTTCCTAAGTAGCTGGGGCTAGATGTGCACGCCACCATGCCCAACTAATTTTTTATTTTGTCTTTTTGTAAAGACAAGTTTTCACTGTGTTGCCCAGGCTGGAGAACTAGTGGTTTTAAAACTATAAAAATTTTTATAGGTTTTGTTTTGCCTACAAGTTGATGTCTCGATATATAAATGAAGAAAAGCAGATGTTTTTAAAATTTTATTTTATTTTTTGAAAATTGCAGCTGAAGGGCCCAGAGTCCTGTCTGTTCACCTTCCTTATTGCTACTCAAATTGTCTGGCCCCCAAGGTACCTAAGAGTTTTATGGAAGAAACACATTCTGGATAATTTTATATCCCCAAACCCCCAGTACCTTTAGAGCCCAGAAGAAACATATACATATATCAATCTATAGTGATTATACAAAGCCTATTTGAATGGGGGAAATAAAACACAATGTAGAGATAAATGAGAACATTTCTGAATGGAGAAGAGAAAACAGTTTGGTTTCTTAGGGATTGGCCCTAGAACCTGTCTTATTTAACATTTTCATAAATGATTTGGAAGAGGGAATGCATGGTGAATTATGCAAGTTTGCAGATGACACTAAGCTCTTCCAGGTAGTGAAATGCCAAGCAGATGGAGATAAACTGCAGGGAGAACTTGCCAGCCTGCGTGAGTGGGCAGAAAAGTGGTAGATGATATTCAGTATGGGCAATGAAAGGTAATTCATTTAGGAAAAAATAATAAAAGCTATGCTTATTGGAAAATAAATTGAGTTATCTGTTAGTCCCATAAAAGATACAGACATTTTTATGGACCATTTTTTAAAAGATAACCCTTGAATATATATTGACAAGTTAGGAATAGAATTGGAAATAAACACGCAGAACCATTAATCTTGAATTAAATGATATATCATAGTATGAGATATTTGATTCATTTGTAAAATAATGCTAATTGAGGGCCTAGTATGCATCAGGGTCCCTTCTGGGCATTGAAGTCTGTTTGGTCATGCATCTCAAAAAAAAAAGTCTATAAAATATTTAGGGAAGGCTAATAAGAATAGATTACAAATTAGGTAGCAACTATCAAAGCTTAAAAGAAACACAAATAATGTTTAGAATAATTTTCGGATGTTCAAGTAATTTTTTAATATCATTTGGTATTACAATTACCTAAGAGTTAGAAGTGAAGAAAAAGTTTTTTTTTCTGCTAGGTTTACAGATGAGAAATTATAGGGTAAGATGGTTTGAATGACTTGCCTACATTAAAAAAACAGCAGAAGTTAAAGACTCAAGCATGGGTTTTTTGATATCAAATTCCATTTATTTTCTACAGCACCTTTACTTACCAATAAGTAAATTGAAAGAGCTTGTTACATCTAAAGAAAAACTGGAAATGTAAACAGTTTCTTGATGAAAGGATAATGGGTTATGTAAACTGTAGATTATGCTGATATTAATGAAGATTCACTAACCCTACAGTAATTTTTTTCAATGTCTATCTGTTTCTTATTTAACAGCATGTGGCTTTGAAAAAAATCATGGTAGGTTCTAGACTGTCACCAAAATCATGCAAGTCAAATAGGACTCTAGGACTCTGTTATAATGGCGGAAACAAGCAAACAAAAAAATAGCAAGAAACATACAGCTAAGAGTACCCAATAAAGGTGGAAAATTTGCCTACCTCCTGAGCTAGCATTCTGCATGAATGTTGTATAGTAGAACTATATATTTTGGCCATAGATGAGTGAAGGATCTACAGGTCAGAGAAGAATGAGATCAGAAAATCTTAGCAGATAAGGTAGGTGGTAGTTAAGAATCCAGAGACCAAAAAGAAACTTGGAGGTAAACCAAGCAACAGCTCAAAGACAAAAGTTGATGGGGCTGAAAGAAAAGAGAAAAGAAGTGATGAGAGGTTAAAAAAAAGTGAATAAATAAAAAAGTATATAAAATATGACTGGAATAAAGTCAGTCATACACATATTATTTTTCCTGCTATATTATTATGGGTATGCAAGTCATTAAGGTTGTAAAATATTATTCTGGAATAATGTAGTTATTACTGTAATAACTCAAATATGTGCTTGATATTTCTTTTTGTACCATGCAGCCCCATAATGAAATAAAAATTTAAAAATAAAGGTAAATAATTATTTAAAATATGCATGTACTTTTCATGCCTTCTTACCTTTTCTTCTATTTGAGCTTATTTCTATTATGTTGACTTCTTAAAACTACTACCCTCCCTCCTTCATTCTTATTTCTGCCTATGGACTCTGCTCTGGTAAATTCTTGTACATGAAATATACCCCTCCCTCAGCTCTAGTTCATCAAAGCCTGTACATCCTTCAAGACCAAACTCAAAGCCTGTTCATCCTTCAAGACCAAACTCAATCACCCTTATTTGTTCATTTATTCATTTGTTCATTCATCCATTTAACAAACATTTAATAAAAATCTACTATATTAATGGAGTTTGGATTATTTATTCTCATGCATCTATAGTATTTATAGTCCATTCAATTTTACAGTGAATTATTTGTGTATTAGTCTTTCCACAGCAAAAGATTGTTGAATATATGTAAATTACTGATGGAAAAGGACCATGCTTTTTAATTTTAATTTTAATTTTTTGCCTATCTAGTCCATAGTGCTGAGATGTTGTAAAAACTTTTTCTTGGTTGATTGCCTTATAGATTGAAATTGTCATTTGAAAGAGAACACATATATATCAGCTACTTTGAAGTGGAAAATAATTAAACATTCCATTTTTCTGAAGAATTATCTTTCACCAGGCAAATGAGATTTCTCAAACTCAAAAGACAACTCTCCCCACCCCCACCAAAATGTGTCTTCAAACATAGCTTGATGTTGTGCTTCCCAATTCTAGGAGAGTTTGTATTTATTACACTATTGTATGATTTTTTCCACCTGAAACTATTATTTAATTTTAACAGTTTTCCTTGTCCTGAAAAGCTTTCTTCTTAAATATTCACTTTAACATCATGTTCATCTTTCATATTTAAAACTTCTTTTTGTCATTTATGAATAGGCTTGGACCTTTTCCTAGAAAAATCCTGTTGTGACAAGTCGGTGTCATAGCACCTGGTGCTGATCCTTTACAATGTATAACTGAAAAAATTCATGACTGTCATTACTTTTACCCAGAATCACAACATAATTACTAAGGATAAAAAATAATGATGACAACAACAATAACCACAACAAAACAGATAGTGGGAGTGCAGTGGAAAGATAAGAAACAACAGGCACTTAGGGAGGTTTGTTAATAGCAAAGAGTAGGAAAAGGACAATAGATAGAAGATGAGATGTGAGTTCCCCATTTTACCACACAAAACAGGCAGCATACAAAAACATCTCACCACAGTCACTAGGCCTGTATAAAAGTAGTCATTTGGGAAAGTATTTGTAATCTGTAACAAAAAACTTGAATAGTGGCACACAAGAATTTAATCTCCTTTCTCAGTAACCCATGGTTAGTATGAGCATATCTCCTGTCCAGTTGTAAAAGCCGAGGTCACTGTGCTTCTGTTACGCTCAGCTCTGCAGTCTCCATTGTGCCTGATGTGCAGTGACTACTAAATAGAAATTATTGAATTAAACTAGGTTAACCTCCATGGATTAATTTAAGAGACTATCTAGCTATTATCTTAGCAGAAAGCAGAGGTAAACACAGAGAACTGTAAGCCTGGAAGAGGAGGTACATTTGTTGGCCAAGTAAGCCATGTCAGCAGAAAAGCACTGGATGGGATGGTGGATCAGGAAAAAGGGCAGTGGATGACAGATGACCATGGAAATATGTTATAGGTGGTCTTAGACATGATTTTTGCTGTTTGAATTATTTTGCATAGGGGCAGCACCCACTGACTATGTCTTTGGTAGACTAACTTCATAATTCTGTTTCAAAAATGTTATAACATTCTTCTTTCCCTTTGCCCTCAAATTTCACTTTAAAAAATTCATCCAGCCGGGCTCGGTGGCTCAGCCTGTAATCCCGCGCCTTTGGGAGGCTGAGGTGAGTGAATTGCCTGAGCCCGCGGGTTCGAGACCCACCTGGGCAGTGAGACCTCATCTCTACAATAAATCAAAAAATCAGCTGGGTGTGGTGGCGCATGCCTGTAATTCCGGCTACTCGGAAGGCTGAGGCAGAAGGATCGCTGGAGCCCAGCAGGCCGAGGCTGCGGTGGCCGGGAGCAGCCACTGCACTCCAGTCTGGACGACAGAGTGAGACTCCAACTCAAAAAAAAAAAAAAAAAATTCATCCAATTATTCCCCCTAGTTTATCCCATTGTTCTGTATTCAATACTTCTAGCAGGTGACTCCTAATTTGTATATGTTCAGTTGTTCCAAGTGTTTTCTTACTAGTCTTTTATTGGTAGCTATTTTAGCAATCTTCATTGCTTCCTAATTGTCTACTTTCTGTGGTGTGCTGCTAACTAAGGAAAAAATAAATAAATTCAGTATTTTAGCCATTGTTGAGTACTCATTGATTTCTTGCCTGCTCCATTTATTTAGTGTCTATTTTCTCTTACTATCTTTTTGATTCAGAAATTTTACATATACTTAGTTTTCTTATAATTTTTAATCCCTTTGGCTAGTACTAATGCTTCTATTTTTTTGTGGCCATTATTTGCTTTCAGCTGTGAGAAACTGATTCATACTTTTCCACAATAAACTATTGTTTCTCATTAAATGCTAAATAATAATACATAATGATGGTAGTGAAAGAAAATAGAAGATAGTTTCCTGCCCTTGCAGTGATCATAGTCTAAAAGAGGAAAGAGAACACAGATTCACACTAAAACATGCCTACCATCTATTAATTACTGCTATCTAGAAAACACTGAGTGTTCAAGGATCTGGAGCAAAGGGGATTGCCAGCTATCTTCGTTGAGTAGTTTTAATGACCGAGGTAGATAAGTTTACTTGGAAATATCTTCATGGGGTAAATGAGTCTTGATGAAAGCAATTGCAAGAGAAGGTTAAGACGAGGAGTTAGTGTGATAACTTTTGCATATTTGAAAATGTCTAAAATCCTGAATTCTGAAATTCTTATCTGGATATACAATGGTGGGCAGGAAGAAAAAAGGAGCTCAAACTTAGTACATACTTTTGATTAGTCAAAGAAACCAAAGCAACATTTTCAAAGTTTTTAATCACAAATGAAGGCTCAATTAATTAGCTCACATACTTTTTGTTCACTACAGCTGTACTTTAGGATTAAAAGTAACAAGGGTTGGATATTTTTTTCTACCTAGTGTCTTTCAGTGTATAGACACAGACACAAGAGTACAGTATAGAACCTTTACTAAAGTGGGCATGGCAGACACCGAATAATTTTTAATCTTGACACCATGTTTTACATCAAGTCCAAACACCTGCCTAAATTATCTAAAGTATCTGGAACATGGCTCTATCATATGTATCCAACTCTTTTTTTTCTTTCTTTTAAAAATGAATGAAGATAGCCACTGACTCCTGAACCTGTGTTCATTACCAGTTAATTTTTAACTTATGCTGTTCTTCTCCATCTTTTAAAACCCTCTGCATTTTGGGGACCTAATTTCAAGTTTTTAATCTTTAAATCCATTTTTAAAATATTCTAAGCTATTCCCTTAAAATTGCTTGTAAGGGTCACTGCCATGTAGTCATACACTTAGTATATGTGATTGTTTTGATTTTGAATTACCAATCAAAGTCTGAACTTTTATGGGCAAGTACCATAGCTACTTCTACATATCACAGTGACAAGCAGGAGGCTAAAATATAATCAATTTCTAATAAAGTTTGTAGATCGAAGAATTGAAAGATAGCCATTGCTTTGTGTTGTAGAGGCAAAAGGAGTCAAGGCAGATGCATGAGCCTTTTGTTGCCTTTCACTTTTCTATTTCTGTAGGTATGGATTTTACTTACTAGTTAAGTTACAGTATTTCCATGGAGTCTGGACAATCAACTATGTCTTAGTGAACATAAAATGCTACTGACTTCTGGGATCCTCTCCCCACAATGAGGTTCTATTCTCTCTCCTGAAGGCTTATAGCATTACCTTTTATTGATTTCTGTCTGCAACAATCCAACACTGTTTGCTTGGTATTAAATAATAGCAGTGACAGCAACATATAACAAAATGATCTATTCCTTTTGGTGTCAAAATACTCTTCAGTCATTTCAGTGGCTTATTGGTAGTGTGATCATATAGTTTATTGTTCAACCTGAGTCACTTCTGAGAATGAGAATGATACTAATAATTACAATGGGATCATAGATATCAACTAGGACCGCTCAAGACAAACTGAAGTATATGATCATCATATACCAGGGAGGCAAAAAAAATGTATATGCATTTTAAGAGACATTATCTATATATTACTTTTTGAAGCTGAATTGAATTATGGTAGCAATGTGTAGTATGATGTTTACCCAAAATATGGTGTTAATCAAATGAATGCTAGTGTCACCATGCAACAGGCAGCGCAGTAAAAAAACAAATAAATAAATAAAATGGCAGAAGCATGGTTGTTCTAGGAGCACAAGACCATTTAGAAGTGCTATTTATTTGAAATCTGAGAACATTGTTGAAGTACAATGACAATGGAGCATGAGTATGCAACAGAACCTCCAATACCCCTAACAATTGCACACATTTGTGATAAGCTTGAGATGCATGATACTGTGTGTAATATGCACAAGGGAGGAACCGGAAGACCTTGCATAACAAGTCCTGCAGTAATTTGCCATAATCAGAAGTGTCTGGATGTTGATGGTAACCACTCTGAGCACCTCTTGTAATTGCAAAAGTCAGATATGACTTGTATTCATCTTTTGTTATTGATATATATTGAGTATTACAATTTTAACACAGTTTTTTTTTCCTTTCTTAATTCTTATTAGAATCCCGGAATTTGCAACGGAGTAATAAGAAAAGTGATTAGGATGAAGTAGAGCCCATTCGGCCACTTAGTTCCTCTTTCTTCTCATCTCATAATCCAATTCTTAGTGAACTCATGTTGTCATTAGGAATTCCATCCAGTAGAATATCAGTACTGGCATTTATTCTATATTTTTCAGCATATAAAAGCAATGTTTTCTAATTGTCATATACAAGACTACTTTTTTCTTTTCTTTTTAATTAAACTTTATACACAATCTGTTTTTATTAAATGTTACAGTGATGGCAGTCTCACAATTCATCATTCAGGACTTAAATATTTGGTTTTGCATCTACCTGGTGTTTGAAATTCATGATGCGCTACTCTATGGTGTTATTTAGGCCAGTGGTCCAAGGGCAGTATCCATAGAGATACAGTTATCCCTAGAAGTATTATAATTAAGGTTAGTGTTATAAATGTGTCTATATAAGAATACTCTTGCTGAATTAAGCATTACTTAACACATTGGATCTTTGGGAGAAATCATATTTAGAAGCCTGTTTTGAACCAGGAGGAGTCATGTCATACACAGAATGTGTGATTTTTGTAAGCAGTTAGGTTTAACACCTGATAATAACAGTGGTTTATGTCTACTCCTACAAAATTATTGGAATTATAATAAATCCAAGAGTATTCTATAATAATAGTAGTTTAAGTCTATCCCTTGAATATTATAGGAATTACAGAAAATCCAAGGAGGCTATGAATTTACAAACAAGAAGCATTATTTGAAAAGCTCCCAGAATTAGCAGATTTTTTCAATTTAGATGAAATCATGTTTTGTGGGTATTATTGTACAAAAATAATATTTTAAAGGAGGTGTGTGAGAAGTGCACTAATCTGGAGTCTCGTCTTTATTGAATAAGCAAGAATGCAATGGAGACACATGTTAAATGAGAAACAATGTCCCAGGAGTAGGGCAGAGGGGTCTGAAGTCAAGTTCAGTGTCCAGTGAGTGTGAACTTGGAGAAGCTCTGTGGTAGATGCACTGTGACATTGAGACCCTTTTATTTCAGTGATCTGTCATATAATAGGGAATACTATATTTGATTTCAGAAAAGACCCAATTTGTGTTTACTTTGGCACTTAGACTTCCTTTGATCTACTAAAGACTATCTCTTTTCCTGTAATGTCAGAGGAAAAAGTGTCAGTCCTAAAGCCAGTCCCTCAATCTGAGTACTACACTATTTTCTCTCCCACTTCTGTGGGGACCTTGCTATTAATCTCTCATCTTCATCCTAGACTCTTCTGTCTTCTTTCAAATAAAGTATTAACCTTAATTATATAGTCTTCATGAACAACCACATCATTTTCAAGAACATATCCTTGTTGTCACCCACATTGCTTAATTAAGTAATTTGTTGACATAAACAGGATCTTTGGGCCAGCAGAAGCTGTAACAGATGGCATCTAAAACCAAAAATAATCACTAACCTGTCCCATGGAAGGTGTGAAACAGAATATTTAGAAACAAGTGTGGCATAGGTTGACTCTTTATAAATGTCTGGGAAATGCATTCTTCAGGAATTTATAGAATAAGGAGATGGAAGCAATGAACAGAGAGGGGAAGAAAGGAACAACTAGACCTTTATAGCATGAAGGAAGGACTGTGAATTCTCAAGATATTAAATGCACTCTTAATTCAATATTTTACAATATGATATTAAAATATATTGTAATATCACAAATATAGAACATATATCTTCAATATGATGGATGTTATCTTAATATAATATATTAAATATGATTAAATTTATAGATTTTATTTTAATTGGTATATTATAATATAAAATACTTACTAAATATAACTATACAAATATCAGTAGATTTATAAACATAAGTACAGCCCTCAATAAACCAAATATAAACTGATTTCTTCTTATCTATGGTAAGTCTTATTTCCCTTGGGGTGTTTATCAAGGTTTTTCACCATTCTATTTTGTTTTTTATTTTGATTTTGATTAAAACTGTTTCTTTGAAACCTCTTCTAAAAGATGCTGCAGAAGTTAATCACATTCGTCTAATCTTAGCTAATATTTGTATAAACAAGTACAATAAGTTAATAAATATAACAACTGTAGGTCAAACCTTATTGTGACAATTAAATACTGTGTTATTACAAATTGTTTTATGTTTGATCTTGTCATTTTGTAGTAGTATTAAACTAATATAATAATATTTTATCTTTAGGTGTTAAATATACATAATTACTTGGGCTGCCCACTCCAAAAAAAATATATCCAAGAAAGAGACTGCTAAGCATTTCTCTAGAGAAAGCACACTGATGTTGATGTGTGAAACTGATGCCTTTAAACCACTAAATATCATGCTTACTTATATAGGCATCTGGGTAATCAACATCAGCACACTTTTCCTTGGCTTTTTTGTTATCATTGGAGATTCCAGTTTAATGGTACAAAGTCAGACCTTTACTATTAAAAACAAGCTCCAACAAATGAAGACATTTTAAACCAAAATACAAAGTGATAAAGTGATCAATTGCATGCTATAAGCTGCTCTCTCAGGTTAAGATTTTACAGCATTATCTCAGTCCATTCGGGCTGCTATAATAAAATACCATAAACTGAGAAACTTATAAACAACATAAATTTATTTTTCACAGTTCTGGAGGTTGGGAAGTCCAAAATTGAGGCACTGGAAGATTTGGGGTCTGGTGTGGGCCTTTTCTCACTCATAAGAACTTCACCCCTATGATCCAATCTCCTCTCAAAGACTCTACATCCTAATTCTATTGCCTTGGGAGTTAGAATTTCAAGATACAATTTTTGGGGAAATTCATGTCCTCACATGCAAAATTTATTTATTCTATCTCAGTAACCCTCAAAGTCTTAACTTGTTCCAATACCATCTCAAAAGTCTGAAGCTCAGAGTGTCACCTTAGTATCATCTAAATCAGATGTAAATGAGACTTTGATTCTTTCTGAGGCAAGTTGCTCTCCAACTGTGAACCTCTGAAATCAAATGTGCTATGTGCTTCCAAACTGCAATGGTGGGATGGGACAGACATTCTAATTTCAAAAGGAAAGACACATAAAAGAAGGAAAGAGTGACTAGTTCTGAATATGTTCAAAACCCAACAGAGAAAACACCATTAAATCATAAAGATTTAAGAATGATCTTCTTTGACTCAAAGTTTTGTCCTCTAAGCTCACTGCAGCAGAAGTCCTGCCTTTGCAGCATTGCCAGGCAAGGGTGGAGCTTCTAAGACACAGGTGACACTGCACTCAGGCAGGGCTTTGAGTGGTTCTGATGGTTCTGCTTTTATGGCTTTGCTGAGTACAACCCACAGGGTAGCTCTCAAAGGTTGAAGTCTTGTGCCTGAGCTCTCCCAGGCAGGAAAAACATACTGATGGCTCTGTTGGTCAGAGGTGGTGGCAGCAGTCCCACTCACATGACTCTAACAGGCATTATCCTAACGTGGACTCTGCAGTGGCCCCACCCTCTCAGTGGTTCTCTGCCTTGGTGGAGAATCAGAGACTTTAAGGTGGTTCCCTTCAAAATCTCAGTGGAGATAGCAATTTCCCTACCAGGCATCCATGCTCTGATTGATACCGCACAGGTGCTGCCAAACTTCAGTGTGCCCTTTGGAAGGACAGTTAAGATGGCCCATAGGGCACAGCCAGAATTCAGGGGAGCAGAGCCTGGAAATGGTTTCGTTCCCCCCAAGGCCCTTGTATTTTGGGCTTATGATGGGAAGAACAGCCCTGAGGACTCTGAAATGCCTTTGGAGTCATTTTTCCATTGTCTTGATGAATAGCATCTGGCTTCCAAAAATCTATTCTCAATGGTGACTTGGCCACACCCTTGATATTCTCTCGCTAACAAGTTCTCTCATTTTGTATAATATGGCCAGGCTGAGAATTTTCCAAATTTTTAAGTTCTTCTTCCCTTAAAAACTCTATCTTTAAATAATTTCTCTCTTCTGGCATTTTGCTACAACAGTTAAGAAAAATCATGCTGCACCCTCAGCATTTTGCTTAGAAATTTTTTTCTACCAAATATTTTATTTCAATGCTCACAAGTTTTACCATCGACAAAACACTAAAACACAAGCACAATTCAGCAACATTCTTTGCCACTTTATAAAAAACATCACTTTTTATCCAGTTTCCAGTAACATGTTCTGAGATCTCATGACCACTTAGATATCCCCTTAGAAGTCTGAGACTTTCTCCTCAGCTCTCTTCTCCTTCAGGGCTGAGCCTTCAACAGAGTTGTTCTGTAGAGGTTGTTCACAACAATGTATGTTTTTCTAGGGTGTACTTTAGAATTCTTTCACCTCTACCCATTACTCGCTTCTAAAATCACCTCCACATTTTTGGATATTCATTATGGCAGCATTACCACTTTTCAGTACCAGTTTCTGTCATAGTCCATTCAGACCGCTATAACAAGATACCTTAGATTTTGCAGCTTATACAACAGAAAATTATTTCTCACAGTTCTGGAGACTGGAAGGTCCAAGATCAAGGTGCCACAGATTCAGGGTCTGGTGAGGCTTCACTTTCTCACAGATGGCACATTCTTGTTGCATTCCTACAGGGTGAGCTGGGTAAGGCAGCTCTTTGAGGCCTAATTCCACTTATGAGGTCTCAACTCTCATAGTTTAATCACCTACCAAAGGCTCCACCTCCTAATAACATCATCTTGGGAGTTAGGATTTCAACATATTAATTTGGGGGGAACACAAACTTTTTTTCAGACTATAAGTACAGAATCAATGTAACTGCAGCATCTCTATTGCGTGTCTTCCATGTAGTAGATATTTTTCCTATTATTTCTTCATCATGAGACACAGAAAAATAGGGATAATTATTCCCTCTGCTCTTTCAGATGCAGTAACTGCATTCAAATTAGTGATGTGATTTGCCCAACATTACTCAGCTAGCAAATGATGGAGCCAGGATTTAATTTTTGGTATATCTTACTTTGCAGCCTGTGCTTTATGGGAAGGGAAGAATATTCAGTTAGCCCCCCAATTAAATTGATGTAAAGCACCATCATTTTGGATCCAGTGGTCTCTACGTGAATGTCTCTTCTATTAAGCATTGTGAAAAACATTGCATCATTGGGTTGACTTTTGTACATGTGTGGTTTGTGGGACTTTGAATTTTGCTTTACCAAGATATACCTCTCTTTATTGGTGGTAAATTGATAGTTTACCTTGTAATAAGGCCTGATATTGAGATCTGATATCTTTGATTCAAGGCAGGAGTGTACAGTAGCAAAATGTCTGGATGTATATATAGGCACACTACAAACAGCCCTTATTCTAAGGACTCTGAGTTCGTTTCTGTCTAGAATTTTACTCATTTTTTTAAACCCCAAGAGATCCAGAGTGGCAGCACTTTTCCATACTCTCCCATATATGCTGATTTATTTATTTTTAAAAAATTTTTTGCTGATCTACCCATTTTTGATTGACTATCTCAGAGTAAATCTTGGAATGAGGCTAAATGCTTGGTACGTAAATCCTTTCAAGAGTAGACTTGCATATCTCTTTTAGCATGGGGGTCTTTAAAATAGGACTCTGAAAATATGGGTCACTCCCCATGGCAAGAGAGACAGTTAAAATTGGATAATGGCCCCTCTATTTGGGTTTAAAATTCTCTCTTCACCTTCTCTAGATGATTCACATTGAATCAGAAATTGCTATATTTGATTTTTTTAAATTCAACTAACTATGCCTTCTCCTTTACCTTGTCAATGAGATAGATTCCCTGATGACCTTTTTTTTTTTCAACTTTGATCTGTCAAGTCGGATTAGGAAGGCGCTTTAAATTTTATTATTATCACTATTTGTTTATTATTTGGCAAGTTACCTGACACTGACTTCATTTGTGGAATTTCTTAGAAAAAAGGCTTCACAGTTTAAATTGGCCTATTTCTTCCCAGGGAACAATTACTTTTTAATTACCTTTTACATGTAAGGTTTTTCAAGTGCTATAATTAAAGTTTGCGGAGAGTTGCTTGGGTCAAATACTACTTGTATTCTTTCTCTGAGGAAACAAGTAAAAGTGCACTACAAACTAGACTTTTTTGCTGATTGTACATTAGTTAGTTCCTTTCTGCTGGGTACTACTTTTGTTGATGTTGTTCTATTGTGCATGCCTACAAAGAAACTAAAAAGAAAAGCTTTAGTTGTTATAGCAGTCTATTTTTGTGCAAACAGACTGAGGGTGTATTCAGAAGGGGAGCTCTTGTGGCCAGGTCGTTGGACAGTATGAAGATCACACTCATCATTCGTTCTTTGCCCAGTTGGCCAGCCATGATGGTTGGTTTCTGCTCTCCAGACTACATAATCAGTCTAGCTGAGTAAGAGTGTGGCTCAGACATTGCATTTTTGTCATAAGTTCTTTGAATTTTATGTACCTGTTGGGAATTTTTTTCAAACACTAGAGTCTTCTAAACACTCTGGGAAGCATTGTTTAAGCCAGTTCATCTGCTCCTGATCTCTCTCAGACATAAAGATAGCAGATGGCAAAGAGTAAAGAAGTAGGGGAAGTAAAGGCATCAGAACTCGAGGGACTCATAAAGAGAAGATAGGAAGTCAGAGTATCATATATTGTTGCCCTCAGGGAGATTCTCTGACCTACTTCTCATTCTCATAGCTCTTTATTCCATGATTTTTGCCAACTCATGTCTCAAGAGAGGGAGTGCTCACAAAGAGGAACTACTTGATTCTGACTCAAGGTTTCTGGATGGCAGCAGCACAGGAAAGAGTGATGGATGGACTTTCAGCAATTACAGGGGGAAAAGAGTTGCTTGCCCATTCCCTATGTTTTTGCTGCCTAAGAAAATTATTTAGCATAAGTTGATCTCCAACATTTATTTGAGATCAGGAACCTAATTATCCAGACCACTTGAATAGTTTGAACCAACCTCCTGCATTGTCTGAGAAAGGATACACATCTGGAGATGATGAACAGGATAGAACAAGAGTTTTCTTTGCCTAAAATTGTCCCTGACGCCTCTCCACCTGAAATCTGGCATTTTTCTTACCACTTTCTAAATTTAATCTAATCAATATTAATCAAATACTTGCTGTATGCTACTATACTAGTTTTGGGGTTGTATCAGTGAACAAAGCAAATCTCTCTGCCTCCCCCTCCTTTTTCCCCACCACTTGGAGCTCACATTCTAATGGAAAATAGAAAATACACAAAAGAAAAATTAAGTTACATAGTATATTAGAAGTTAACCTTAATGAAAAAAATTAGGTAGGAAATGCTGGGGTGGAAGTTAGAGGTCTAGTTTCATTTTTTAAAAAGAAGGTAAGGGAAGGTGACATTTAGGCAACACCTTGAGGAAGACAGAGGAACAAGCCAAGTGTATATCTAAGGAGAAAGTGATCCAAGAAGAAGAGCCAGCTATTATAATAACACCAAGGCCTCCCAAAGGCCCTATCTCCAACTTAGCATTAGGATTTTAACTTAAGAATTTTGAAGAGACACAAACATTTAGTTCATTGCAGGGAGGATAATTTAGGAGGATGGACTCTGGATCCTAAAAATAAATTTATCAGCTTAGTAGGAGGTTTAGCAAGGTAGATACAACATGAGCTCCGAACCCACGAGACACTAGGGCTATTAGTGACCTTGAGCAACTTACACAGTCTTTCTGGTTTTGCTGTTGTTCTTTGGTTTGTTTTGATTTTTTTTAAGTGCAAATTGAAGTTTCTTAATGCCTATGATGCATTCCACTGACATTTTATGGCCACCAGTTAGGGCAACACTATATAGGAGAGTGAAATAGAAGCTAAAAAAAAGAATCATTTCACAATATTGCCCTCATTAATATACTGCCACTACAGAACTTTACTAGAAATGAAGAATTCAGGCCATTGTCTAGTTAGCTAAATCAAGGCAGACAACCAAACGAGGTAATTCAATTTTAAAAATCTACTTTGGTATTTATATTATCAAGTTTGGCCATCTGCTTTAATCAGATTAAAATGATGATTGCTAGCTTTCCTTGTCTTTTTGTATTGAGTACTCACAGCTAGTGTTATTTTTCAGACTGTCCTGACTTGAAAATATGTCACTATGCATAAAGAAATACAACCGCTTTACATTTTGAAAACTATATTGTATGATGTGATGTAATTAGAAGTTTCATCCTAAATGTTATTGTGATACTACCAGCCCGCTATACTAAGAATATAGAATACTATACCATCAGCTTATCTGTTGGAATATGGGACATGTTATTCATAGAACGGATGAAACAATGACATCTTGCCATAGTCTGCTCTGGGTCTCCAAGTGTACTACATATCAATAGTTGCTCCTGTTGTTTTTTGGAAGGTCCTCCCACTCTATTGTATCTTTTGGGTTGGGGACTTTTCTTAGAAGTTGCTTATTGAGCTGTACAAGCTTGTGGAGGCACATCTGAAATCTTTGTGAATTCTGCAGTGCTATTAAACACCACATTTCTCCATTGCTCTGATGCTGACATTCCAAGCACACAAGCAGTTATGCAAGAATCGATTTTTGCCATGGATGGGGGTGGGGGTCTGAGTAAGCACCTTGGTCAACAACCAGCTCTGGAGGGGAGGTGAAACCCATTATTGATCTAGGGCTGAGAAATCAGTGACTGTTGTATTATATAATTATTGATGGAGCCAGAAAATGCCACGGGCAAAGCACAACTTACTATTTGTTATGCTGGATTGTCTCTCTCGTCTGTGTCAGGCCGCTGTGTTCTGCTCTCGTGTTCCCATACCATGTTTATTTATACTATGTGCAGTTAGCTTTCATATTTCTCTTGTGATTCCAGCTTGGAAAATGAACACTGGTATTGTTTGGGGGCTGTAAAAGAAATAAATTTTTCCAGACACTCCAATGGGCCCAACTGAATACCAAATCTGGACACTAGGAAGACGGAACTCCAAGAAAGACAATCAGAAGAGAGAAGGGAGAAAGAGCCTTCCCTGTGTATAGCTCTCATCCACCTTCCTTTTTCTCATCACTTGCCCCAAGCAAGTGGTTGGTGTGACCAGTGCTGGTGGTTGGTGTGACCAATTGGTGCAGAATATTGACTGAGCACCTACTGTTTGTAAGGTCATGTAGCAGGCCTTTAAGGAGGGGCAAGAAGGATTTGAGAATGAAAAGATAACCTGATTGTAGCCCAGATGCTGAATGGATTGCTCCTGTGCAGTACTCCATAATACTTTGTTTAGTTCACCCACTGCTAACTCCCCATTTTTCTTCCTTCACTTCTTCTCTTGGGAACTTTCTTTTTCCTTTTGTACTTACCAACAAGCTTACAGCTCCTAGATAAAGCACTAGCTTCTTCTATGATGAATGCATGTTTTTGATTCTACAGCCATATATCAAGTTCATGAACACAGAACAAATGTCTGCTACAGACAAGAGGGCTTATGAAGAAATCTTGACCACTATCCAGCTGTTTCAGTTGACATATCTCTAGACTACAGGGATGTGGGGAAGCAAGAGACAGTGAAAGGCCACCGGCACTTATGAATGTTACAGTTAATATTCATCAACTGGCTTCTGCTAACAGATGGTCAAGGAAAATTGTGAAGTAACATGTAAGGTCTCAATCAAATGGTTTATTTAACTGATAACTGCCAAGAAAATCAGGAAGATTCAATATATCAAAAGTGTCTTTCAAATAGTTAAAGAAGAAATGCTTTGGGGAGAACATTCATTACTGAATAATCAAGTGACCTTGGAAAGTCCTATGCTAAAAGGAAGGAGGTCTAAATTAGATATAGGGAAAATATTTTTTGTTCTTTTGGATAATGATGCTGGTGTCAGAATAAAGATGTACCTTTGTGGGCATGAGCATTAAAAACCTTTGCTCCTATGAAATGCATATGTAGAGATTTAAATTATTTATTCTATAATAGCTTATTTCAAATAAGCTATAATAGCTTGGAAATGGAACTCAGTGAATGTGGTTTCTTCAATGTCAAGTTCAATGTTTTAATGCTCAGCTGTTAAAGTGAGTGCTTTGGGATGAAAACAAGTTACAGCTGCTGCCATGTTGCTTATGTATGGATTGTGTGATTTCTGAAAAAACAAATCTTCTTAATTAAAATGTGAACTCTGTGTCTTTGAATGCTTTTGGGTTTTTATGAAAACTCTCAGTTCAGAAACCATAGAGATACCCTCAACTTTTATTATGCATTTAACTAGTTGCAGTCTTATAAACACCTAGCATTGCTCCTGTCTTTACCTCCTTGATTTATGTTGTTATGAATCATTAACTATAGTGAGAATGTTCCTTTTAACTATTCCAAGATTAATTTTGTTCCTGGAAAGTAATTAAATTTTTCCTTTTATTCTGATATTAGAAAATATTATGCAATGAAATGGTACCATAACTAAATTTATATATATAAATAAGACAAAATATTTTTTCTTTCTTCTCAGAGATTGTGCATAAAAAGTTAGGTTAAGATAAAGGAAAGGCAAATAAAATTAAATAATAACAAATCTAGGAGATTTGATAAGGGAGTTTTATAGCAGACAAAAATGTTTAGAGCCAAACAATCAAGCAAAGTTGTTCATTGTATATTTCCTTCAAAACTCAAACTCATTTCCAAAGGTATGAGTTATTTCATTTCTAAGCCATCTCTCCCCTATGGTTAGAATATCCTTCACCAAAATATTAAATGTGTGAAAGCTGAATTTAATCAAACAAGTGGTTTGATTATTTTTTCTTTTATTTTCCTGAGCATTTCATAAACTCTGTGTGTGTGTGTGTGTGTGTGTGTGTGTGTGTGTGTTTAATCTGAGGATCATGCATCATGCCAGGTATATCTGGTGTTCAAAGATAAATTTACTGGAAATGTTTAAAAATTCTGAAATTGACTAATTATTAAAACTAACCTAACACCATTGCAAGACAGACTTTTTTTTCTGTTTCTAATCTTTGTCAAATGCAAAAGGGAAAAATAATCAACATCTTGCAAAAGCAATTGGTCAAAGTTATTAATGAGGCAATTCTTTCTGCATAAGGCATCATAGAAAAAGTAATGAGAGAAAATGTGACAATAAATTGTAAGCTACTTTAGCTTGTGTGACATTTTTATTAATAAAAAAGTCAACTGTAATGGAAGGGATCGACTTTCTGTGCATTGCAAATACAAATTTCATATTTTATGCATTATACACCACCGTGCTCTTTTATCTTGACCCAGGAACAAAGTCAGTTTTTGTAGACCCTGGGGCTTTAACAATTTGGGGGATTTCTCCTTAGAAAAATAATGCAAAAAGTTACTTGTAAAATATTTACAAAACTTGAACATGTTGTCAGGGCATTTTCCAGGACCTTGAGGGGGAATTCTGCTAGTGCCTTCACTGAAGCTTATCTCAACTTCATTAACTTCATAATACATCTGATTCTGTTTTTATTCGTTTATTTAATTACAATGCAATCATTAGACTCTCAAATTGTTGTTATCCCAACATCGATTAATTAATCAATCAATTAAATTATATACTCATTGTATTAGTTATAGTTATTCTAGCTGCTGTAGCAAGCAGACATCCACATTTCTATGGCTTAACACAAAGTTTATTAGGAATACACTTTGGAATATAGCACCTGGATGGGCAGCCACTTTCTTATGACGTCTCTCTACCATGAAGGATAAACACAAACTAATGAGCATTGAAAATCTCTGCCATATTCATAATTTTATTGTCTTTCTAATTTACTGAATATCGGACACTGTATTAGGTGTTGGAGAAAAAATAATATATTCAACATGGACTCTACATTCAAAGGCGAACAGTCTAATAAGTGAGAGATAAGTACAAGTGGCTCTAATGGCAGGGTAGAAGTTGATAAATAGTGTAAGAGAACTGTCATACTGAAAGACAGAATCCCTTCATCCTCTTCCCTCACAATTCTTCCCTAATTTCCAACATCTTTTTTGCACACTTCCTTAGGGAGTTTAGAAGCATTTATGTTGAGCTGCAGCAAATTACACCAAGTTATAAAGGAACTTCCTGGAATGAAGTTTTGAAATATGCTTTTTAGAGGAAACATGCACATTTTCTAAGCAAAGATTTTTCATATCCTATTTCAGTTTAACCAGAGAAAACAGACCCTTTGACAAATAACAGAGTACTTATGTAAAATCAAGATATGTAAAGGTTCAAACTCAGCAGTTCTTTCTCTCCTTGCTTCTCTGTTGTCGCTGTAGTCAGATGCATTCTGCAGCCTGGGCCTACAGTCCCAGAGGAGGCTGATTTTGGAGTGTGTGACCAAATTGGGGATGCTCCTTGATGTAGTTATTTATATTACTTGGGTTACTAAAGTCACAAATTTAGTCTCTTGTTATTTTTGCCTTTGCCTTCTGCTGACCACCCCGTTCCTGACTAATCACTGCAGACCTTTGTGCAGACACTGAAGAGAGGCATGTTAGGCATGTGAACAGCAGAGCCAAGGAGTGAGTGGAAAGGCAGTGAGATGATTGCTCATGAGTCTGGTACCATCCAAACATGCAACAGCCACACTAAATTCAACTCTTAGAGAGAATGGACATAGTTCCTGTAGTCACTGACATCTGATCATTAAATCTGATCAATGTGGAAGGCCCCAGAAGCAGCTTATGCATGGAGATGACATTACTGTGCTTTGGGGCATTCTCGTAGTTATGTGTAACCAGATTCTGCTTAATGGGCTCAGAGATGTTGATATATGCTCTATGGTTTGTTTTGAGCATATATCAGATTTTCATAGACGTCAGATGCATGAACTAAAATGCAGGGAAAAGCCTCCAAAGCAAATAGTAAGATAAGTCAGATATTCTAGTCCCTTGTCCAAGACTTGGAGCAGACAAGGAGTGCTGGGATCATGATATAACTAAGGGCTATCACTGGAGCATAACTTTTTGAAACTACTGAGGGCAAATAATTTCTAGATGGTGAGGCTGTGGAGTTCCATACCTCTATGCTCCAGTTAGTATTACAGTTTCAGAACTAAGTAGAACTCAGTGTACAGAGAAAAATGTCAGTGGGAGACAATACAGGTATTAGAAAAGAGCATAAATTGGGGTCTGAAAGACCTGGATTCAATTGCCTATTCCACCATTTAATAGCTATGTGACCATTGTCAAAGCCTTTAACTTCTCCAGGCTTCAGTTTACTTCTCCATAAGATTAATCTTGAGAAATAAATATACCAATATATTTGGACTTGACTTCTAGTGATGGCTGAAAATGCAGCAAGAGATAATTTTTTATACACCTATATACTCTTCTAGGATATTTAAATACTCTTTGAAGGGAGACCTTTTTGGCATAATTTTATTGATCTGGTCTTAAGTTCAGAGGGTTTAAGTGTAACTTACTAATGTCATATAATAAGGAAATAGCAGAGCAATGGTTTTAAATCGAGAATGATTGACCCCACATTCCAATTTTATTAAGCTATATCATGTTGGCTCTGAAAGCACCAGTATAGAAGTATGTTTTAAGGCTGAATGCAAGTCGGGCTCGGTGGCTCAGCCTGTAATCCCGCGCCTTTGGGAGGCTGAGGTGAGTGGATTGCCTGAACCCATGGGTTCGAGACCCGCCTGGGCAGGCGAGAACTCATCTCTACAATAAATCAAAAAATCAGCCGGGCGTGGTAGCGCATGCCTGTAGTTGCGGCTGCTTGGAAGACTTGAGGTGGAAGGATCTTCCCGAGCCCAGCAGGTCGAGGCTGCAGTGGCCAGGAGCGGCCACTGCACTCCAGTCTGGGCAATAGAGTGAGACTCCAACTCAAAAAAAAAAGACTGAATGCAGCTCCAACACAACTCCTTTAAAAAAATCTACAAATAACAATTTTTAATGGTAATTTAGCTCTTGAATATCCTTGTCAGCTTTTTAAATTTTACAGGAAAAAATATTTTCTAGGGCTCTTTGGTCGCAGGGATAGGATCTACACATGTAAAACCAGGCAAGTCCTTGCAAAATAGTAAAGTGCAGCTGTCAGATAAGCCTGTGCTGAGGTCCTCTCCTTCTGTGCCTGTAAGAGGCCTTCTCTTAATAGTGAGGTTCTGTGAGAAATGAGATTGGATAATAAGAAGCATATATGAATTTCCTTCCCTTGTGTCACTTGAATTTTAAAGTATCTTCGTAACTTCAGAGTCTGAGCTAGTTCTATACCTACTAATTTGGATATAGATTTTCAGCTTCAACATAAATTGTGCTCCTCAAGAAGATTAAAGTTATGTGAGTTACAGTACTTCAGTCGTAGGTAGGCTGTCTTTCTCTCCCACCCTCCACTTTTATAGAAGTTCAACAACTTTTTCTCTTCTCTTCCTTATGTTGCTTGATGTAGCTGCATGCTCTTCTCAGAGATTTAAACACTCTTTGAAGGAAGACCTTTTTGGTGTCATTTAATTGATTAGGTCTGAGATTCAGCGGGTTTAAGTATCACCTACTAATGTCATACAAGAAGGAAATTCTAAATCAAGAATGGCCACCTCCATTGATTGTATCATCAATGTCTTGACTCTGCTTTCTTAAGTGGGAGACAGTTTCTCCTTGATCCCTGAAACTGGGCAACTGGCCAGTTGCTAACATAGCTTTAGTGACCCTACCAACATCCAGCTAAGCCTCCAGACAATTCCCTTATTAATTATCATCACTTTTGTGTTGAGGTTACAGTGAAGAACCAGTACATCCACAACTGCCAGAATGACTGTAAAAGGACCATGACATATGATCACACAAGACACATTTCTCAGTATGGCCTTGGGTATAGGACAAATGAAAATTTGCCCTAGAAATTGATATAATTCATTAAAATATAAACTTTGGGTTAGCAGTGATACCAAGGTGCTCTCTTTTGTTAGAAATACTATGAATGGCTAGAGTAGGGGTAAAGTAAACTTTTTTTTCTGGAAAAGGCCGGATAGTAAATATTTTAGGCTTTGTGTACCATATAATTGTTGTTGCAATTACTCAACTCTGCTATTGTAGGACAAGAGGAGCCAAATACAATATGTAAATGAATGAGCACGGCTGTGTTCCAATCAAACTTCATTTACAAAAACAGGTGATGATCTATATTTGGTCCATGAGCCTTCACTTACTGATCCCTGGCTTAAAGTCATAGAAAGATAACACTGGAAAGTCATCCAGTTCAAACTTCTCATTTTAGAGATAAAAGAAAGTCCAGAAAAAAGATAAATTGTCTAATGTAACTGAGCTGGTTCATGCCAAATGGAGAATTAAAACTCAGCCTTATAATTCCCAGAACAACAGGGTCTCTACTATATCAAGCCATATTGTGCTTTTTGATTCATCTTTCTCCAGGACTGTCTTTTCAGCTTCCGATCATCATGCACAGTCATTTGTATTGCTGATGTTCAGAACATACATTGTATTTTAAAGTCAGAGAGGAAGAGTCTATTTTTGAAATACATTTTTTTCTAGTTGAGACTTTGCACAGGCAAACAACTCTAAATTAGAGTGGCAGAATTTTTACTTCAAAAGATGAAATCTTTTAGGAAAGTTTTTGGAGAGATTGCTTGAAAACCCCTTTTCTCTAATGTTTCCCATCTACAACAAACCTCTTAAGTGTGATGTTTATCTTAAGTTCGTTGCTAAGACCCACATCATTTTTAGAATGAAGTCAAGAATGACCTAAATTTACTAAGGTTTTTGGTATGAGGCCCTTGTAGTCTTTTCTTCTTACAATTTGAGCCTAATTATAGTTGGTTCATTTGGAGGAATAATAGTTTTGATGAAACAAAGGCTCCAGACAGAGGCAATATGATTGCTATCTTCAGAGAAATTCTATAACGTGTGCATTTAGTTCATATAGCATTTTCACTCAACTAACCAATAAAAGAGTGATTTGGGATAAATTTCATATCAGTTTCATTGATAGGAAGATGTATCCACTTAGATTTTAATTTTGTATTTTATAGTCATCTTAGTGGTAAGGGGTTCCTATTAATCACAAAAGCATAATGAAGTGCTTCTCAGGCTACTGGTGCACAACACAATGTAGAGTGTGTTTTTGGTCATTATCCAGTTTATTTGGTCAATGTAGACAGTCAATCTAGGTAATTGAGGACCTAAATTGGATTTTCTGGCCATAATTATTCCTGTTTGTCTGTACACACCCATCAAATTTATCAGATAATTGCCATATAGCTTCATTTTGTGCTTTCCCAACTCATGTTGGCTAAAATGGTAGGGGGGCGGAGTACAAAAAAACAAAAAACAGAAAGAAAAAAACACTGGCCTGAGAATGAAACTTGGGTCCAGTTTTATTTGTCACTGTCTGTGTGACCTTTGGGTGAATTACTTAACATCTCTTGATCTTTGTCTTTTCTGGATTTGGACCTGTAAGGGTCTTGTCACATCAGAGGCTGTGTTCAAATTTAGTGATCTAGAACTGAGTCAGATCTAAATGATGTGAACTTCTTTTTAAATTTTGTTTTTCATTAATTTTTAAATGACTTGTACACGTAAAAATGATTAGGATGGTAAAGTTTATGTTATACATTTTTCTATTTGTTTTTCAAATTGACTAAGGAAATGTCAGAGCCCATCTTTCACTTCCAGAATGGATAATCTGATTCTGTGGCCTTAATGACCAAAATAACGGTATGTCTACTGTTTTAGTCACTAAGATAACCAAAGATGAATATTCTCCTGGTTATCTGAGCTATCGCTTGTGATTTGACTATTTTGATCAAGGGTTGAGCAGACTCAGTCCTGATGGCAGCTTGTCATGGTGTCCAAGATATACAGAGGAAGGAAGGACAGAATCCATTGAGATTTGCCACTTTTGCAATTCATAGCCTGATAAAAGGCAAACCACGTGGCTTATTCTCTAGACCAAAAGTTGCAAGCTAGCATTTTGTATGTCCTACCTGGGTAGGAGGAGAAATAAGTCATCTGAGCAAAATGAGCTACTTGAAGATAAACACCCATATTTTAAAAATCAAGGGTATAAAGTAGCTAGGCACTGTATACCAAGTAGTACAGTGAATCCTAAAGTTTAGTACATAAATAAAAGCATATATTCATCAAATTTCCAGTGTCTTATAAATGACCTCAACTTAAAATCTTGGGAACAGAGCTTGCAATGGGTTTTAAAGGAAGTGATATGACTTTCTCCCTCTAATCAATCCTAGCTCTTCCCATTTTTTATTTCCCTTGGATCCTTACCTTACTAACTCTGACCACCTTGTTATTGCTTGCCATTTCTCTACTTTCTTCCCTCCCAAATCTGACTAGCTTGTCCCTGATTGCCTCATCTCTACTCTTTGCTGGCTGTGAGCTTCTGAATGAACCTGGTTTATTCTGCACTTTCCACCTTCTGCAATTTTCTGCTCCATCACTGTGAAATTCAGAACACAGTTATCTATGACTTGGAAATCACTCCTGGAGGGGCGTTTTTTTTTTTATTTTAAATGCTCTCTCCAAGAGTGGTCATTCATTTGGCCAAGGGCAATTAGAAGAGAAAGATGGGAGGGAAAGGGAAAGTGTCAGAAGGTCTCTACACTAGTTTTCAGCTGCTCAGAATTAAAACTCCCAAGAGAAGTGAGAATATTATTCTTCCTTGCAGTTCTCCACCTCAGCTCCACTGGAGACTTATAAAAACAACTCCTTATTTCATTCTCAAGTCACACCAGACTTTCCATTTCCCCAGATAGTTAATCTGATATTGCAGTATCTTGACATTATCTTATATTCTTTTCTCTTATATAAAACCTGATAGATATGTAAAAACTAACATGTGCTAGCTGTGGCTTAGCTAGATGAGAACATTAAAGCATCTGCCTTATATTCTTGTTATTTAAAATATTTTGCCGCCATTGCAATTACAACTAAAACAATAATTCCAACTCAGCTGAAAACTTAAATATTAATATCAATACAATTACTAAATATTGTATTAGAGGAAATAACTACAGTATTTTAACCAACAGATATTATTAAAGATTGGAGTGTTATAGTTACTTTAATTTTTCAGCAAACTACAAGTTAAATTAATTTCTATATAGAAATAACCTGGAAAAAATATGCCTCTGAATTTAGAGCTGTAAGGTCTTCTGCAATGCTCCTTGTTAAAAAGAAGGTGCTGCTCCAACCCAAGTGTTTTAGATTAAGTATGAGGTGGAAATAAAGAAATAGTATTTATAACACTATTTAAGATGATGCTGTTTCTGCTGGTTGATGGACCACACTGAGAGAACCACTATTCTGCTGGTATTTTTTTTTTCTGGTAACTGTTTTTTAATATAACAGAATATTTACAAAGTCATTCAAAGTCTTTATAGGCATTTAATTACAGGGTCATATTTCTTTTCTAACAATGGCCTCAGTTAAGCTAATTTGCACTTTTAGGCAGATAAGAGTTCATTAAATTTAGTAAGTGAATGTCCTGGCTTAGTTGGGAAAGCTAAACTCTTTTTTTGGTTAATATTCAGCCAAGCATCCTTCAGGTATTTTTTCCTGACTTTGTCAAGGTATAATTCACAAATAAAAATTGTATATATTTATGGTGTACAGTGTGATGTTTGCTGTCCATACACATTGTGAAACTATTACCACAATTAAGCTAGTTAACATATCCATCACTTCATATAGTTGCTTTTTTGTTGAGAACATCCAAGATCTACTCTCTTAACACATTTCAAGTATACAATAATCAAGTATAGTTATTAACTATAGTCTCCATGCAATTGATTAGGTTTCTAGAACTTATTCATCTTATAACTGGAAGTTTGTACACTTTGACTTAACATCTTCCATTTTCCCTGCTGCTCCACTCCACTGCCCCCATGCAGTCCTGGCAACCACCATTCACTCTCTGCTTTTATAAATTTGGCTTTTTTAAGAGAGATTATGCAATATTTCTCTTTCTGTGTCTGTCTAATTTCATTAGCATGATGTCCTCCAGGTTCCATTTCTGTTGACAGAATGTCCTTTTTAAAGGATCAATCATATTCCTCTGTGTGTGTGTGTGTGTGTGTGTGTGTGTGTGTGTGTGTGTGTGTGTATTACATGTTCTTTATTCATCTTTTTATGGACACATAGGTCAATTCCCTATCTTGGTTATTGTGACTCTTATTTTTACATTTGACTAATTATGATAAATTTATAGATTGACTCTGATGATTAATACAGTTCTCAAAAAGGCAAATTATACACAGATCAACACACAGATCATCTGACTGTCTTCTGCAGCCCAGACTGCTCTATGTTTTTGCCTCTTGAACTTGATTTGTGCCCATTTCCGTCATTCCTGTTGCCTGGGTACCAGTTAACATGGAATTCTGTGTGCTTACATAGTACCTTTATTTTCAATATGAGTGACTATAGAACAGAAGTAAGCTGCTTAGAAATAACTTTCATTGCCTAAATTAGATCAGAAACACATACAGGGCCTAAAATTGCTTAAAGTACGGCACCTACCTGAACAATATTTCCTTGAAACAATAGATAACATAAGTGATCTTTAAAAAAATACTCTACACTGTCATTTCTTGCTTGGACAATCTTTTACACATTATTTACATGAGAAGTATTTGCTGTGATGTTTTTCTGGCAGTGTTCATGAAGTTAACATTGGTGTAATACAGTAAGAGCAGATGCTTCAGCAAACTTGGGGCATTCTGTATCCTCTGGGACAAGTGACATTTTGAAAAGGCTGCTTGCACCTTAGGGAACCCAAGGGCAAAGGCTCAGACTTTGTGGGTGACCCAGAGATGCCTCCCTCCTACATTCACATCTGTGTGTGTCATTACACAGCCACCTGTCACCCCAGTAAACTTCTAAAAAAGTTCACAGTCTGCCTTACTTTGTGGCAAAAATTAGCCTGTCTACTGAAGCTAAGACTTCCCAGCCTTATCTGTAAGTGATTTCTCTTTATCTGACATTATTCCAATTTTAACAAATCTATTATGACTGAGATAGTGAAGTATGAGGGTTATTGACAATAACTTTGCCCATAGGAAAAGGGTAGTATGTCAGAAGCAGACTTATTTAAAAACAGAAATTAAATTGATCAAGTTAATCAAATGAGAAATTCAGAAAGTTATGCTACTCAGACTTCTATTTATTCATAGACTAGAATAGAAAGACAAGAGCTTTCCTGTCTTTTCAATTCCTAAACTGTTATTCCTTAATTTGGAATAAATTAATCTGAAAGAAAAACAACTTTCTATGCCTACTGAAGACAGGATTGTGATTTAAAACTGTATCATCACTTCACTAGTCTCTTATGAATCTATTTGCTTAAGTGACTTCCATCAGTTCACTGATGTAATTCCTTTAAAACCTCATCAGCAAACATATGTTTCTTGAATGGTTCATATCTTGGTCTTAAAATGAATTGTAGTTTGTAGTTTTGGAGGAGAAATTGCTTTACATTTATATCAAAACCAAGTCCTTGGGTGCAATCAAGGATTGACCTAGTTATTGAAAATGATGGCAAGAGGACCAGCTAACGATGTACACCATTGCTATCTCTCCACCTCTCTCAGCCTGTCAGTGGCAGAGTTAAAATTCCAAGCCAGATATTATGTTTTCAAATCCTGGATGTTTTACAGCATGACACATAGGTGCTTTATCTCCATCTACAGGGAGTTTACACAGCCAAATGGGACAGAGAAAAAGAAATCCACACACGAGTCAAAAAATCAATAGAATCAAAAGTGATGTTACAGGTAAATAAGATACATGTTATAGGAACCAACAACCATATGCACATGATGAGTACTTTGTGGACTTATGGCACCTTTTGAGGCTTAATTTATTTCTAACCTTGATGAAAAGTTTATGTTCTTGCCCTTTGGAAGTTTATTATGTACATTTTGCATGTTTTCTAAATATCCAATACACATTTATTATTTTTTTGGTCCATTTTCCAGATCCTTTCCCTTCCTATAGTCCTCAAGATTTATAGTCCAAGGATTTCAGGTTACAAACAGTATTTCCATACCCTCAAATCCACAACAGATAACTATTTAGTAAGTTATTAATATGTACTAAAAATATTGTATATCTGAATCACTTTGCACAAAATTGTTGATGGGAATTAATATTTATTATTTACACATGCAGAGAGATATACATATTTATTTCTCTTTAATCCTATCACTGTTTCATAAATATTGTACTTAATCCATCAATAATACAACATGCTTTCATTAATCCCAAGAAATAATTAGAAAACATTTATGATAATGATAATATTACTTTGTACAAATATTATACAAACCCATTAAACCCACAGGGAAAATCACAGCTAATAAGAATGTCAGATGCCCTGTCTGCTTGAAAATAGATAGCCGGCCGCCGATTTGATATTTAATGGAAAATTGGGCTAACTAAAAAATATTTTAAAACAGACATTTCTCACCTTGTCCTTAAATCTTAGCTAAGATAAATAATTTTTAACATTGAAGCCTGCCTTCTAAATTGATCATTTTGTACTGATTCCTCAAATACATTCTAGCTTCTAATTCTTTAGAAAGTTGTGTTCCATGACATTTAATTGTTGACAGTGGTTTTCAATAATGAGTGAAGGTTTTTCATGGAGCCTTTTCTGCTTGCCTTTACTGTTGGCCCTTGGGCACAGCTACACTAAACTACTTGTTCTGATATGTCTTACGCAAGTCGTGACCCTGCTTCATGTCACACTATTCTTTGATCATGTTTCCAAGTGGCTGTTTGGTGATTGTACAGCTACCTACATAGATTAACATGGTGCTGACAGTTTAAATGAATTCACACCAACCCACTCAAAGATTTATACACACTATGATAGTTTATATAATATGGTATTTCTTGAATGGTTATGAGTAGTAAGTAGTATGTTTGGAACTATTGCCATGATCCCAGATTTTATATTATGAGTGTATGTAGAAGAGTAGATATATAATATTTATTTCAAAATTCAAGCCGGGCTCGGTGGCTCAGCCTGTAATCCTGCGCCTTTGGGAGGCTGAGGTGAGTGGATTGCCTGAGCCCGCGGGTTCGAGACCTGCCTGGGCAGGCGAAACCTCATCTCTACAATAAATTAAAAAAAAAATTAGCTGGGCGTGGTAGTGCACGCCTGTAGTTCCAGCTACTTGGAAGGCTGAGGCGGAAGGATCGCCGGAGCCCTGCAGGTCGAGGCTGCGGTGGCCGGGAGCAGCCACTGCACTCCAGTCTGGAAGACAGAGTGAGACTCCAACTCAAAAAAAACCAAAACAAAAAGCAAAACAAAATTCACTTAATGGCATTATCTTGTAGGCCTCTTGACTTCATGCTCTACCATTGATGCTGACAATTTGAGAAGCTTTTCAGAGTCTCAATTATAACATCTATATGAATAGAAAAATAATACTACTCTATAGAGAAAACGTAAAGTTGAAATTAAGTAACATATACAAGCATTTAACATATTGATGGAAATATAGTGGTCCCTCCCTAGATGTGAAATTTTTTTTCCTCCCGTCATATTTTTCCCATCTATGCTTCCTTCCTTTTTTCCAGCAGAACTCTATCTCTTCTCTCTTTGCTTGTAGCTCTTTTAAAGTACCATGGCTCTACTCATGCTATAGTAACTCATGTATATACCTCTGTAAACCTTGAGAAAAAAGGACTGAGCTTGTTGCCTTGTACTGCACAGTGACTAGCACAGTCGTTTTTGAAAAAACCTACATGGTAAATATGTTTTAATTAAATTGAATTTTTGTGAGTCAAATAGTATTTCATATTCATTGGTTGCAGAATTTACTAAGGAAATTATTTTCTCCTCTCTCATAGTAACCAGTCAATTATTGGAATCTTACCACATGCATACCTGTGTTTATGTGTTTTTGTGTGTATGTGCATTTGTGAGGGAAAGAGAGAGAGAGGAAGGGAAAGAAGGAGGGAGGAAAGGAAGTAGAGGTAGACAGAGAGACGAGGAAAGGAAGGGAGGAGGGAGGAGAAAGAGAGGGGAGAGAAAAGGGAGGAGAGAGAGAGAGGTGGGAAAGAAGATAAGGACTCACTGGGTGAGGAGTATGACTGGAGAATTCTTTCTACTGTAGGAAGAACATTTTCTCTGCTGAGATAATTGGAAAGAGAACTATCAGTGTGAGAAAGAAGAAATCAAAAGCTAGCAATTGAGATGAGCCAAAACACAGAGAAAGAGCAGGTGCCAGTGGAAAGCATCAAGAAGTGTGTAATGTATGGAGCCTCTGAAGGGAGGCATTCCTGAGTCTGGAATTTGGGAAGGATTTCCATGCTGAGGCCACAAAGGCGGCTGCATTGACTTGAATGCTCATAGGGAGGAGTGGTATGACTCTGAGCCTGCAGCACAGTCGCCCAGTGCTTTGGAGGCCTCACTTTATTACTTTTTAACCAAGTAGCTTCAGACCATGCTTTGTGTTTGCAGTGTGCTTAGCAATCATGTTTTATTAATTAATCCTTACAGCTTTGCTCTGAACTACATCTGTATTATTAGTCTTATTTTATAGACAAGAAGGCTGAAGCACAGTGGTATTAGGTAACTATATACAGGCAGAAAATAAAAGGTCATCGTCAGCAAAGCAACAAGAGTCACCTGGACTTTACATCTTAAAAAAATAATAATAATAACGTTGATTTAGACTATTCTGCTTTCTCCCTTCTCAAGATAATGCCCCCCTTTTTTTGTCTACTTGACTACCTCTTCAGACTCACCATGATAAGAATGGGTAATCCCATTTTTATTAAAGTTAAATAAAAAAAGAAGAAACATGCTACAAAACTGTCATGAGAATTGCATAAATCATCCAAGTGATCAAATTGTGGGGACATTAAAATCAGTATTAGCAACTGATGTCTGAAACAATTCACTTAAGCTTGTTGTGGATGACGTCTCAGCCATCCTTTGTGCCACCCAAGGAACATGCAGGTTATTCTGTCTGGTGTGGAGGAGGTAGTGTGGTAAGGAGTCAGTGGCAGCTCTGCCTGAATTCCCCAGAAAAAAGGGCTCTGTAACAAACATAATCTCTAAAGAGGAGTGGTGAGATTTTAAGAAATAATAATTTTTAAACAAATTCAAACAAACCAATGTACAGTGCCCAGCTTTTTTTGTGAATGGCCTCAACTGTGTCTGGATTTTATTTACTATATTCAAACCACCTGAAATGCCCCTTTCTTTTTCATTGCTTAACCTATTCTTACCTCTTCTTGAAAGTTCAACTCTGTCCCATAAAGTCTTGAAGGTACTTCACTGTCCCCATAAGAGGCTATTGTACTCTTTCTACCATGTAAGTGAGTGTGTGTGTGTGTGTGTGTGTGTGTGTGTGTGTGTGGTATTTTCCTAACTTGATATTGAAATTTTGCATCACTATTTTGGTAAATATTTATATTTTGTTTTCCTGTATTATGCTTTAAAATATCTTCTTTGACATAAGCTGTGTTCTATATTTATTTATTGCCGCAAATGCATCTAGCCAAAGTATTCTAAATTATGCACCTTTTCCTTCTAAGTCTTTGAATTGTGGGTATGAGGGGAAAAAAGAAAAGTACCACCCACCCCATTTCATGTTTAAGCTTTGAGTGAAAGTTTTTATCTAGCCTTAAGACCGGTGATGGGCAAATAGATTGAAAGGTGAAGTAAGAATTTGAACCTGTGGAGGAACATTCTGCAATATTCAATTCATTCCTTTCCTTGACAAATGAGAGACTTTTGAATTAATAAAAATTACAGATAAAATCAGAGTGTTATGACAGTGTGCTCTCATTGTGTGTTCCTGTAATCTCTGTCATCCCCTTCAACACACACACACACACACACACACACACACAGAGAAAGAGAGAGAGAGAGAGAGAGAGAGAGAGAGAGAGAGAGAGAGAGAGAACACAACCTGGAAGCCTGCCAATGCCTCTCAGGAGTGTCATTTGTCACACCTGAAGAAGAAAGAACTGCCAAGATAACCAGAAGATGCAATGGTGGTCACACTGCTGTCAGCCTGCCCATCCTTGGGCCTTTGGCCTCAATGCAAATTAGTGCATGCTGATGGGAGATGCACACAGGAATTTAAATAGGACTCACAGACTGAGCTGCTTCTTGCTGCAGTTTACCCCAGGCCCTGCCCCCATCTCAACAGGGGGGCTGGTCAGTGTTCCCAAGGCAGCCTCCCACAGTATTTTAAATAAGTCTTTATTTTGTCTTTTCTGTGTCAGGATATCTGGTTGCCAGATTTCTAAGCTAATTAAAAGGAGCATAGACAGGTCTTGCATTTTCTCCTCCTTAGTAAGTTGTTGGCAGGAGTTCCAGTCTTTCAGGTCAGAGTTTGTAGAAACAAGTCAGAAAACATTCTGACTGACTGGCAGCTCAAATCCCACTACAGTAGTCAAAAAGTCAAGGTGTGAACTCCAAAGGAACTGCTTCGACCCATGTGATATTGTCTCCTACAGTCATGGGGACCAGTCACTTGCTTCTAGTTTTACAATATTGTATAAGGGGATCCCCTACATTTTAGAGGCAGAGACTGTGACCTCTTCATTACTCTCTATCCTCTTTGCCTGATGTAGTGTTTGGCAAAGAGTAGATACTTCTAAAGTATGTGAATTGAGTTGAATTATTTTAATAATCTATCCCCAGAAAATGTAAATTGCATTAGGAACATGTAACTTAGTACTGCAAAAATGAAGATAAGGATGGACACCTGAAATTTACTTTTCATCTTGATCTCAGGACTGCTATAACACTATTTGATTTTACTGAACTGATTTTCCTTTTTGGTGTTTGTTGTTATGTTAGGCTGTTGGTAATATTCCAGGCCATCTGTCTGCCTCAGCCAATCATGTACAGTGGAATCACAGATTTTCCTGTGCATAGAGGTCATAGGAATAAGGTCAGCTATTGTAGGATAAGCTCTGAGGAACTGCTGAAGGTAGATCCGTGTAGAATAGTTTCTAGAATATAGGTTTGGGGAATGGGAAGCTGGATGAAGACACAGAAATTTAGCAAAAGAAAGATAAAGACACACAGCTAAATACATATCAGAAAAGAATCACATTATTTTTCTCACAGAAACGGACAGATAGCACTTTGTATCTACAGACACTTTCCAGGCTCTATACTTGTTTGAATCTTTGGTATTTAATTTTAATAAAAAGTGCATCTGCATCCATACTTCTGACTTTTAACCAGAATAATATAATGTAGTATTATTTTAGACTGCTTTTGAAGGAAACCCTTTTTTTTTTTTTTGAGTTGGAGTCTCACTCTGTCGCCCAGACTGGAGTGCAGTGGCCACTCCCGGCCACCGCAGCCTCGACCTGCTGGGCTCTGGTGATTCTTCCGCCTCAGCCTTCCAAGTAGCCAGAATTACAGGCATCCGCTACCACACCCGGCTGATTTTTTGATTTATTGTAGAGATGAGGTCTCGCTGCCCAGGTGGGTCTCGAACCCGCGGGCTCAGGCAATCCACTCACCTCAGCCTCCCAAAGGCGCGGGATTACAGGCTGAGCCACTGAGCCTGGCTAGGAAACCCATTTTAAAAATTATTTTGTAAAAATTCGCGTCACCAAATCATCCTTCCGGTAGCCATAATTTCTGTAACAGAGCTTTCGATATTATTTATGCACATTAAGATGTGAGGAACCAGAAGTGATACTTCCTTTAGGTATATTTTCATCTCGTAAGATGAAACACAACAGTGATTAAACCAAAGATATAAGCTGCCAGTGGCAGAATTCAAAGTGTCAACTATTGATTTATGAGGTGATATTTTTATGTCCCAGATCCTTTCATAATACTCATCAATTCTCACTACTTAAGCTTATTCTATTAACGTTTAAGAATAGCTTAGTCCAACATAAAACAAAAGATACAAACATATATTTATGCTCAAATGTATGAGATATGATTTTAAGAGAATCATGATACAACAACTCAACATATGCTTGATTCAAGTATTAGCTGAATATTCTACCTAACTCTTGGTTACTTCCTCTAAGCTTCAAATTTTTTACCTTAGTAATAAGTCTCTATAGGTAGAGTGTTGACCCACGCTGTAACTATGGAACTATATTAACTCAGTTAAGTTATACTAGACCTGTATTTTGTCATCAGTTTTATCTCCAGTCACAAGTATATTTTCAAAAAAAAAAATGAAGTTTAATTTGTAAATAAGAAATATTCATTTTAACAATTTTAATGTCAATTTTGTTAGTTGTACAAAGCACCTCCTGCTTTATTAGATAGAGTTCAACAATTGTTATTCAACATTTTAATGATTAATGACTCATGCCATCAGTATAAATAGAAATTGTATTCTCCAATAGTGTACTAATGACTTCAGGTTTTACTAGGTTATTGAAACCTTATTGTCTCTAGTCTAAATGTTTTATAAATTATTGCATCTGTTTTGGTGATTTTTATGCCTGTCTCCTCAAAGTTTCCACCACTTTTTACCATTATCATTATAAGGAAAATACATGGACTTTATTACTTGAAATTTACAGCCTTTGCCTTAGATGTTCTTTGACTCCCTTTTCCTTTACTTTTGTGTAGGTAGGTTAATTTTCTATTTATGACAGAGTTTTGAACAGACCATGACTTAAGCTGTGTTCCTTCTGAGGCAGAATTGGAACAATTGCAGTTTATTTGGGAGATAATTTCAGGAAAAATGGGTAATGAAATGAAGAAGTAGAACCAGACATGGAGGGAAACCTCTTAAGGACATGCTATGTAGCCCTAGGGCTTAGTTCCACTGGGAAACACTGGGACACTGGGAGAAACCAGTCTCAGAGCCTTCCCACCTGGAGGTGAGAGAGAAATAGGGTATTTGTTCTCCAGTTCCTGTCTGTCATTGACCGAAATCCGTTCCCTGACATTAACTCTTCAGAATTTCTAGCCTGAAACATGAAGTTCAAGAGAAAGCCATCAGGTGAAGAGGCTCATGAGCTTACATTTGCACAGGGCAGGAATTTTCTGCAATGGTGTGTCCCAAGTGAACATGAGTAATTTACCAATGACATCTGCTACAAGCAGGCTACCATTGAGAACCTTTGGTTACATGAGAGGCCACTGTATTTACTATCTCCTCTTTGAATTCCAACATTCTTTATGACTAGATTATATTTAAAATTGTCAGAATAGCCTAAATTCTGACATAGGCTAGAGCTACATGTTATTATCACATTTCAGTTCAAATTTTCTTCTAGTATCTTAATAATTTATTTCTTTTCTGATTTTGATGTAGATATACTGGATACATAGCATGTTAAATCTGATTTGATTGTTGAAAGTACTCAATATAAGTTAGCCTTTCTTAACATGGTGCCCTGTTTGTGGAAGACAAGGTAAAGGTCTTATTTACATCTGACAGGTGAATTGCACATGTTGTGCAATATTCAGTTTCTTACAGCAATGTTCAGGATGTCATTTTGCATAGTCTTTGCTTGAGAAACATCCTGTGACTTTTTATTTTGCTGTGCTCTGCCCCATTATGATTAAATGCAGTAACTTTCCACTAAGCTTTTTTGCCCTCTACCCTCCAAGTACATATTATGTGTCTTATGCAGGCAAACCATTTTTTCTCATACACAGGCAGCAGATGTGATTAGAGGGAAATCTAATTTATCTGGAGCACTCTAGAAATGGAAGGAAATTACTTCACAGCAATATTTGCAAATGCATTCATCACAGACACCCAGTCATTCCAACACTAGCAGATGATGGCTTTGTGATCTCTATGTGGTCTGTTTCGAACTGCTTTCTAATGGTCTATATAAATTCACTCCATTTTATGCTTCTGTGTTGTGCTTGGAGTACAAGACAAATGTGGTTGAAAAGGGAAGATTGGTGTGGTGTGGACAGAATTTTTTTTTTGAGTCTCTAATAGTCTTCCGAATCTGTGTAGTAAAGACTTCTGAACTATTTGGTAGGCTTGTTTAATAATTACTGTATTTGGATAAAATATAAAGAATAGCTAGTTATCTCTTTTCTATTATTGGAATATGTTTTTCTCGATCTCATATTACCTTTAATTTACAGACCTGTACATTTATTCAGAATCCAAGACATATTTGATTACAAACTGTACTAGGCATAAGGTATCTGTGTTCTCTGGATACCTTATACCAATCTTTTTTGCTACATATATGTCCTCAGGTGGTTAAGTAGTAAGACACAAGGCAGAGAAACAGAAAGGGATGCTGACAGGGTCTTAGAAAGTCTTATAGGTACCTTTTAGGGATAAGAAAAGGAAAAAAATAGGAGACAAGCTTAGATTTTAAATGCACAACAGAACAGTAGAACCAGAACTAAAATAACTTCTGTTGAAAGGAGTAGTTGTCTTCTGGTCCAGTTGCTCAGGCTCAGTTTTAGGTCCAGATGTGCTTCTGTCTCTGACACATTAGGCAAACCCCTCTGAGCCTCAGTTTCCTCATCTCCAAAAGGAAATGTCTAGATAAGAGTACCTCTCAGGTCTGTACTGACACGAAGCCACCGGGGTTTGAAATGCAAGTGTATTTATATTTTGCATACCATCAATGCATGTTCTCCCTTTTGGTTTTTGTCTCATTCCTCTCTCAGCCACAGTAAAACACAATTTAGTAATGTTTGTTATAGGCTCACTTTTCTTAGTTGTACCTAATTAATAAGAAATCATATAAACAAATACAATATACTGTGAAGAAGAAAAATACCTGTGTTGCAAGAATAATATCATTATACATACCCCAAAATTCAGAGTACAAAGAACATATTATCATTCATAAACATTAAGGTGCAGGAAATAAATGTCACTGATGGAGATCTGTTTATAGACATCAGACTATAACCTGGTGCTGCGTATTTCATTTTTGCATTTTGCCTTTCTTATAGAAGTTTCCCAGAATGTTGTGGAAATTGGAAATAAATGAATGCCCATAAAAATAATATCTCCAGGCAATTGCAATATCTGATGTAAAGAGTATCTACAGGTTGTGAATTCTAACCACAGTTGGCTTCTTCTGAAAATGCTTATAACAAAGCCCAGAGGCACTTTAATCTGATGTATTCAATGGTTTGGGGACCAAGTGGATAGATGCTCTCAACTTATATTTAATTGATACATAATAGATTTAGTTGTAGTCAATTTTATTTTGGATAAGATGGAGCAAATCCAATTTTGCTATGTTTTCTTAACAGTTTAGAAAACTAGCTTTGAGGAAGGAATCAGAGAAACAACAGACGAAAATACTAAATGAAAACAGACGAATTCCAGCGATATTAGGTTTCCTACTATCAGCAGACAGTATCAGTATGTTTTCTATGTCTTCAAATATGCATATTTTAAAATATGTTTTAACACCAGAAAATGTGGGTATCTATACATTGAAAATAAAATTGGGATATGCATGTAAGAAGCAACTCACAAAAACAAACAGAAAAAAATAACCCTTAAAATATCACCACGGTTACTTTTTACAAAAGAAGTGTCTTATACTTTGCTTTCACAATATTGGATATTGAATTCAACCAAACTAGTAGAAAAAGGAGACACTAGGAAATTTGTTAAATATTTATTTACTAAAAACATAATTTTCACAGGGCAGTCATGGAAGACAAAGCTATGTGTTAAATATGAGCTCCCTGTCTAAAAGAGAATATACACTGACTTTGTTTAGCAGGGCTCCCCTGGGCTGCAGATGAAGAGCTGGAACCTTACTCACATGCAATTATTAACACTCTCAATAAATCCTCCAGATCCCGATTCCGTTGATATATGCCATGGCAGAAATAGCTCAGTACACGAAGCGACAAGAAATGCTGTTCCTGTCAGTGGAGAGATACTGCCGTCCACATTAAATCAGGGGCAGATAGAGACACTGAGAGCCTGAGTTCATAATGCCGGGACTTCATGTCTACCACTGTTCGAACTCTATCTTAGACACTTGTTTCTCACCACAGCTTTGATAGAGGACACTGCATCTGAGATAATGTTGCCAGTGATCTCATGCCAGACTGGGCATCTGGAAACTGGGTTTTCGGTCTGTTTTGTTTTGTTGTTTCTTATGTGAACTTTTGACACACTTCTATAACCTTGAGCCAACCATTTCCCCTTCACTCTCTGAAGTTTTATCATTAGGAAGACAAGACCTAGAATATTTACTCTGTTTTACAAGAGTGCAAGGAAAATCATACAACCTCATTCTTCCCCAGTCACTAGGGAATATAAGTTCATTTGTCAGTGGAAAAATATCACCTTCAATATTGCTATTCTTGGACAAGACACATTTCTAGCCTAAAAATAGGAGCTCTTGAGAGAAGATTTTGGCCAGGACACTTCAGTACCTATTTTCTGTTGTGTGTGAAGTATCACTTTGTGAATAGAAGGAAAGTTGTAGGGGCTTATTTGAAGAAGGCAAGATGATCACCAGCCATCATCATTGGTGGTAGCACTCACCTGCTTTGCCTCCAGGAGCAATGAGTGGTACATTCAATTAGTAGACAATTGTTTTTTCTCTCTCTGATTCCTATACATGTCCAGTCAAAGTGAAAGCTCCAATTCAGCTGGTTAGAATTCTCCCAAGAATAGAGTGCCATTGGAAGGGGAAGAGGACAGAGAGGAAGCTGTGGGAAGGCAAAGCAAGATATAGTTCAGTTACTTATCCCCTGCCAGAAAGAGGGAAACCACAACTCAAGGATTATCAACCACGTGCTGAGTACTGAGCAGAATATATGATTTGCAATCAAAATCAGACCTACCAGGCAACATGCTGTTCACAAATGTCCAAGGCAGGGTTTCAGCTATATTATAGAAGCTAAGTCTGGAAATGTCATGGAAAAAAAGACAGGCTCCCTCTCTGAGAACCATGGGACTTCCCACTTGAGACTGAAAAAAAAAACACCAAAAACCAAAAAACAGTATGAAAGTGACCTTTCCATACTAGTTTGGCCCTGGCCTTCTGTTTTTTCCAGGGCTATGACCAGGCACACAGTTTTGTAGTGGAAAAGAAAAAAAAAGTAAAGATGTGAAGACTAGGATGAGTATTTTCAAAAGCAAGTGTGAGAGTATATATGTAACCTCCAGAGGGGACCTAATATCAGATTGAAAAAAGGCATGAGATAAACAAGGGAAGAAATAAAGGCCATGGACTTGAGAAGGGATAGTCAAGTGAAGTGCAGCTTGGTTGCTGATGTGGGCTGTGCTTGGATAGCATCTGTAAGCAGATGCTAAGCACGATTGAACTTGCACTTCCATTGTTTTTACAGCTCCGCTAGGAAGGTTGCCATTTCCTATTCTTCATCACTATCCTTTTTATTTATTTATTTTTTATTTTATTTTTTATTCATGTATTTATTTATTTATTTTTGCCAGTCAGGTGTGAAAGCCCAAGGTGCCTTGGTACTAACTTAAGTGCTTTTGATTTATTGTCTGAAGCCAGGCTTTGAAGTTCCAGAGGCACTTGCTCCCTCCCAACCATTTACTATTTGGGGTAGTAAGCTCACTGTTTTATGAAATATTTTTATTTTTTCTGGTTCTGGATGAACGACTTTGACTTCTCTGCATTGCCAGAGACCTGGAAAATATAACCCAAGATGAAACGGGAAAAAAAAAAAGCACAAGATATTTGGAAGAAAAACAGTGAGAAAGAAAAGAGTGGGAAAGTATAGCCTGGCATTTTGCAGAAGAGATCTCTACAAAGAAAGGACAATACAATAGACCTGGGGTGACCAGAAGGCACCTGCAGTCTTTAGGCAAGAATACAAGATAGTCAAGCAACCCAGTTTCAAGGCGGTCAGAAACCTTCACACGGGAGTTGACACTTCACATCCTTGGAGTGCAATATTGCTGTTTTAAAGCTATTGAGGTTTATTATTACAAGCATTGTAGGGGTTTTGTTGATACTGCCACTGCATTACATAGTACTGTGTTTATGAGGACCCAAGGGGGTAAGGTCTCCCCATCTTCAAAACTATGGAAAAGAGACTTGTTTCAATCTTATGGGCAGTGAGAAACTTAGTCACATTTTCAACCGGGATCAGTGACTCAGCCTGTAATCCCAGCATTTTGGGAGGCCCAGGCGAGTGGATTGCCTGAAACCACAGGTTTGAGACCAGCCCAGGCAACTTAGCAAGGCCTCACCGCTACAATAAATCAAAAATTAGCCGAGTGCGGTAGCGCACTCCTGTAGTTCCAGCTACTTGGAAGGCTGAGGTGAAAGGACCACCGGAGCCCAGCAGGTCGACACTAGGGTAGCCACGAGTGTGCCACTGCCCTGCAGCCTGGGTGATGGAGTGAGACTCAAACTAAAAAAAAAAAAAGTCACATTTTCCTGTTTACTTGGGCTTCTAGGGAGTTCTGAGCCAAATGTGCTGCCCAATTCAAACAAGTATATAAAAAAACATATATTGCATACTGCCCTTTGTTTTCTTTTCCTATCATTTTTGTTATATATGATTGACTTCTTTCATACATGTGCCTATATTTCTGAAACCTGACACAAAGTTTTGAAATGAGACTTATATAAATAAATCAAGTAATATCATTAAATATTGGAGGTATAAGAAGGAAGTGAGAAGGATACTCATGAGACAGTATATCTGAACACTGTTCTGGGTATATAGTATTCCCTACCATATATTAAATATTTTAATACTATTCTATTAACAGATAACCCTTCTTTAGCTCTCACTGTCTATAAAAGGCAGCACTGATCATTTGATATCGCTAAATGCTTTATTTTCATTTTTTCCATTTATACTTTATTGCATTCCTATATGTTAGGCATGTAGAGACAAAACAGATTTAGAAGAGTTGAATTTTCTTAATCCAAGATCAATAATCTAGTAAGTGCTGGAGCTGGGTTTCCAACCAGCAAGTCTTACTCTCAAGCACATTTTTTCAACTTTGGGGATAATAGATCTGAGTTCAAATCACTGTCCCATCATTTAGTAATGATGTAACCCCGGGTAATTGACATAATCTTTCTCCTCTTATATTTTTCCAGACCTTAAAATGGGGATGATAATAGTCATTAAATAAAATTATATTTAAAATTATTAGAACTGTGCTTAGAAAGTGCCCAATAAACAGAAAAAAATATCGGCTATTGTTACCATATTTAAAGAGTACACACATTGTATAAATAATTAAAATTCTTTTCCTACCAGTAGAGACATTTCTTCAATATTCAATTAATCATATCTTACAACTCCCTGCACATATGCCTCAGCGGTGACTGTTCCCAGGAGAGTCAGTGTTGGAATGCACATGTCGACATTTCAAATATAAGGTACTGCAAGGTCAGTGTGTCCCAGGAGAAGGCCAGCTGCCAAGAGACCTTGCAGGGCAGTGTTTCCAGGGTGAATTCATCACAGCTAGAGTCCAGACCTCAGCATTGCAGGTCCCAGCACTTGGTCTGGTTAATGCCCAGAGCTGATTATTCAGGGTGGCGGGGGGTGATAACTTCTACTAACTCACAGAAGACTGGAGCATATAAATTGGAAAGCCACTGTATTAATTTGCAGTGAAAAATATTACTGTTAACTGGACCAGACATTTGCATCAGTCTGACCAGTGAATGCCTGTCCTGTTCACAAGCTACCTAGGGAGCCACATTAACAGAAGGTTGCTTGGTGAGCAGGATGCTTGTTTCAAATGCTTGGTCTCATCAGGTTCTAACGGCAGCATGCATCCATCTCCATCTACTTGCCAGAAAGAGCAGGCGTTCTGAGCTGCCTGACAATGCCAGGATGTCCCTTCCCAGGGCAGGAACAGAATAGACCTCTGTGATTTTCCTATTTCTATGGTACTATGGCAGACCAGTCCTTGTTTCAGGTTGTCATTTTCTTTCTTTGGACATGTGAACTCTCACAGGGAATCTTGCTATGATCCAGAAGCCATCTTGCCTCTTAATGGTAATGCAGCATGATTTTTGCTTGTTTAATAGTTTAACTTTTAGAGGGCATCTTCATTGTTAGTCTTTTCAAATTTTTGTGGTTGCTTCATAAACCATACCCACAATACACTCTCTGCCCAATGTTACTATAGCATTGTCTGCCTCAAACAGTCTGTGGTTTTCTCATTATCCACATAAATTTCTACTGAATGAACCTCCTACTCTCTACTAAAACCCTTTAAGAGCCTGTACTTTAGTTGTCATACCTATCAGTGTAACCCAAATGAAGCCCCATAAGTTGTTACTAATCTTCTTTAATATATTTACAATAGTGGTTCTTAAGATATATATTCATATCTCTATATAATATAAACTTGATACTTTAACAATAATGATAAAAACTCTATGTAATTATTCAACTTAATTATGGAACCTCACTAATTATCACATTGTTAGTAAGATCCTATCAAAGTCATTGACCCTCTTCTTGCTTCTCATCACATAAGAATAAAATCAAATTTCTAGATATAGTCAAGAAGTGCCAGCACGATCTTGCCCCTGGCTGCCTTTCTGAATAACGTCCTCCCATTTTTCTCCCTCTCACACACTCATTGATATTTCAGGAAGATGCCAGGCATACAACCACATCTCATTCTTTGTTCTTGCTATTCCTTTCCCTGGAATGTCCTCTAGACAGTTGAATCTGGTTAATTATTGTCTGTACTCTATTCTGTTCAAAAGTGACCTCCTCAAAAAAACCTTCCAACTATCCCATCTAGAATAACATCTTCTCATATTCTATTCCCTTACCCTGCTTTCTTTTTCCTTTTTTTTAAATAGATTTTATTTTTTATATTGTGTCAACTACTTAAGCTTGCCTAGAATGTTTTATAGGTGCTGACTTTGCCACTATTATGACATTTTATCATGCAGCCAGGCTTATGGTCAGACCTGCCCAGAAGCTTGTTCAAAGGTATCTTCATCTCATTCACTGTCAAGCAACTTCCATGAGTTCTTATTTAATTCTACCTACTCCATTTCCTTTGAAATTTGTTTATCCTTATACTTCTTCAGTATCAATCAAATCTCTTTTACACCATCCTTCAGTGGTCATCAGTTCTTTTCTGCGTTTCTTCCCCTGAATGATAAGATAATGAAAAGGCCCTTCAAATCGTCAACAAGCAAGTGTTGCACTCATGTCTCTCCATCCTTCAGCCCCTGATCTTCTGCTCTTGCTTCAGGCCTTCACACTACCAGCTCTCTTATCACTGTTCTCATCAACTTACTGTGTGAGTGAGAAACTGCAGCACTTGCTCTCATCCGACTTTGGGCAGATTTGTTATAATATCCTGCTAAGTATCACAGTATGCATGGGTGGGACCATGAGATTGTACTATCTTTTTAAAACTGATTCTCATGTTTGTACTATTTTCTACTTTTTCTGCCCTTTTCTTAGTGATATCAACATGGAGATAGTTAACTGGAAAGTCTAAAACTTCTAGTTTTCATTTGTCTTGTGTTCTGAGGGCAAGTTGGGAATTTAAAAAACTATTGACAACCTTGGCGAGACCTCATCTCTACAATAAATAAAAAAACCAGCTAGGCGTGGTAGCGCGTGCCTGTAGTTCCAGCTACTTGGAAGGCTGAGGTGGAAGGATCGCCGGAGCCCAGCAGGTCGAGGCTGTGGTGGCCGGGAGCGGCCACTGCACTCCAGTCTGGGCGACAGAGTGAGACTCCAACTCAACCCCCCCAAAAAAAACTATTGACATATGCAAGACACGTGTAAGATATCTATATCTACACCTATATCTAAATCTATATCTATGTTTACATCTATATTTCTATCTATCTGTCATATGTGTATGCTGAGAGTATCTAGCTCAATTTGATCATTATGAAGAAAATTAATTCTAACAGTACTTTTGAACATATTTTTGGGGAGGGAGAAGTGGAATTTTTTGGTCTATTAAAGTTCCACAAATCTATTCACTGATCCTTAACTCAAGACAGCTTTATTCTTCAGATCTGTCTATACTGAGTGGCATGGCATTTTGCTAGACAGTAGGTGCTAAAAGATATCCTCATCCTTCAGAGTCACTCCTTCTTGCAATACCCAAGATATGTCACTGGGCTGTCTTTAAGCAAGTTCATGTAGGCTGCTTAGGCTAGTACACAGAATTAAATGTAAAAAGGAAATGTTTAAGACGTTAAAAATGCTATGAACTTGTAGTAAAATGTGAACTCTGTTTTAAGGAATTATGTGAAAAATTGAGTTTATTCTGCAGCCCTTGGCGTTAAATGTGCCTGTTGACTGTGTGTGTGTGTGTGTGTGTGTGTGTGTGTGTGTGTGTTCTAGTATTTACAACTGAACCCAGAAAGATGGCATGTGGTTTTGTTAATATAGTTGTGCATCTCTTAACAAAGGTGCTACATTCTGAGAAATGCATTGTTAGGTGATTTTTGTCATTGTGTGAATATCACACATAAAGCGTTCTGCAGAAACGTAGATGGTATAGCCTACTACACACCTACAATATATGGCATATCCTATTGCCCTTAGGCTACATGCCTGTATAGCATGTTACTGTACTATATACTATAGGCAAGAGTAGCACAATGGTAAGTATCTGGGTATCTAACCATATCCAAACATAGAAAAGGTGCCCCAAATTCTGTATAAAGATGAAAAATGATAAACCTGCATAGGGCACTTGTCATGAATGGGTTGCAGGACCAGACGTTCCTCTGGGTGAGTCAGTGAGTGAGTGGTAAGTGAATTTGAAGGCCTAGGACATTACTATATACTACTGTAGATTTTATAAATGCTGTACACTTAAGCTACAGCAGTGGTATAAAAATCTTTTCTCTCTAATAAACTTACCATAGGTTTCTATAATGTTTTAACTCTATAAACTTTTTAATTTTTAAAAACTTTTTGACTCTTGTAATGACACTTGACTCAAAACACATAGAGCTGTGCAAATATATTTCTTCTCTTTAGAACCTTATTTTAGTAATTTTTTCTATTTTTAATTTTTTTAACTTTTCAAGCTTTTTAAATTAAAAATGAAAACACAAACATACACATTAGCCTAGGCCTACACAGGATCAGGATCATCAATATCACTGACTTTCACCTCAACATCTTGTCCCACTGGAAGTCTTCGGGAGAAATATACACACAGAGCTGTCATCTCTTATGACAATCATTCCTTCTTCTGGAAAACCTCCTGAAAGACTTGTCTGAGGCTATCTTACAGAAGTTATACACTCTAAAATAATGATGAAATGTATCATGTGGTAGATACACAAACCAGTAACATTTTTATGATCATTATCAAGTATGATGCTATGTGCATAACTTCATGGGCTGTATCTGTATATGACTGCAGTACAGTGGGCTTGTTTGCACCAGCATTGCTAGACATGTGTGCTAGGCATTGCACTACTACAGTGTTAGGATGGCTGTGACATCATTAGGAGATAGGAAATTTTTAGCTCCTTTATAATTGTATGGGGCCACCATCATATATGTGGAAGGTGTTGACTGAAACATTATTATGCATGCAAGAGTTTATATGATACATTAGTAGGCTACTAGACTGCTCTTTGTGACTGTTGCTCCTATCTAGACAATTTTTACTGTTACTTTTTGGTTTCTTTGCTTGGATTAAAGGTTATATTTATAGAGAAAGACACATTCTGAGATTGATTTAAACCAACCCATTCTGTATGTTGCTGCTGTAGCTTCCCAACATTTTGTGGAGATGGGATGTTATTGAAGTTGTGTTTTAATAGGGAACCACACTGTTTTCTTCCACTGACCCTGTCTCCAGTCAGCCTGCCACACAGCTGTCATCCATTCTCTGTGTTTGTCCAGATGAGTGGAGCCGTGTTTAAGTAGGAATCACTTCTATTCTTCTAGAGTTTTCAAAACTTCAGTGATGATGATCTTGTCTTTCCTTTCTATGTGCAATCTAAGATGATCTAAGTCAGCCTTTTGGATGGGGGAAGAAGGTGATAAGCTATGTGGTATGATCTGAGAGACAACAGGAGAGCCATTTTATCCTTACATAATTTCTATACACGTATCAATGTACCTGAGATTCCATTGCCAAAGTCTTTTTATGTAAACATTGCCCTCCCTCTCTTGAAAGGGATTAGACATGAATGTACTAATGTGTTACAGTGAGTGATACTATTAACATCATTTGAAAGGATTTGTGCCTCAGTTTTGGGTCTGATGAGGACACAATTATGGAAAACCATTTACCTCTTATAAATTTCAAGCAGAAAAATTCCTCTTGATGTTACAATTATAAAATTTGGTAAAAATCCCATGAACATGACAGAAATACTTTCACAACATTCACCATATTTTTCCATTTAATCAGACAAGGTCAGATGAAGCACAGCACAGTAACTGTGATGAGACAATAACATATCAATTTTGCACATATTCAAGAGGTCATGCCTACTGTTATGCCCTATCTGTTGGTGTTTTCAAGCAAAGGGGAGAAGAATGGAACAGTTTATGTCTCTATAACGTTTCCTCAGTATGTGGAATCTTGAAATAAGAGCAATCAGAGCTTACCCTTGTTCTCACAATCATAAAGAAGTGAAGTGAAAACATTTACCATAAATTATCCGCTGTTCTTCACCACTGACAATATCTTAGCAAGAGTACATTTTAGGTACCCAGATGATCAAAGCAAGAATAGTTTGGTGTTATTCCCAACGGACTTATTACAATAAACCCAATAGCTTTATTATGATAATAATAAAATGATTAGTTAAATTTTATTTAGTATAGTGAAACTAAGTAATTTGTTATAAATTTATACTTACTAGCTGGCAGAATGGACACTTGAACTCAAGTCTGTCTAATTCTAAATCATGTATTTTCAAAGACCACACTACACTGTCTTCTTCAGCATGCTTGAGCTTAGAGTTAAGGACATGTGGATCATTAAGGATGGTGGTTGCTATGGGTTTAGAGGCAGGGGAAAACAGAAAGTTGCTATTCATCAGTTATCAAATTTTATTTTGCTAGATAATTAAGTTCTAGAGATCTGCTGTACAACATTGTGCCTATAGTTAATACTGTATTGTACAGCCAAAATTGTGTAGAGAGTAGATCTCATGTAAAATGATTTTGTCACACTAAAAAGTAAATAGACCAGTCACAGTGGCTTATGCCTATAATTCCAGCACTTTGGGAGGCCAAGGTGAGAGTATTGCCTGAACTCACGGGTTCGAGACTAGCCTGGGCAACTTGGTGAGACCTCATCTCTACAATAAATCAAAAAATTATCCAGCATGGTGATGTGTCCCTGTAGTTCCTGCAACTTGGAATTCTGAGGTGGAAGGATCACCTGAGCCCAGTAGGTCGAGACTGTGGTGGCTGTGAGTGTGCCACTGCACACCAGCCTGGGTGACAGAGTGAGACTCGAACTCAAAAAAAAAGAAAGAAAAAATTAGGTCAATAAGTCATAGGTACTGTGATGGAATATATTTTGGCTATAGTGGAATCACAAAGGATCTCTGAGATAGTCTTTTACGAATTAGAATGTAAAGGGAAATGTTGAAAAGCTTCATTAAAGATGAATTCTCAAACTATTTTTTAAAATATACAGAAGTTTACCAGTTTGGCAAACTATAAGGGAGAATATTCTACTTGAAAAAACCAGAAGGAGAATTGCAAATGAGCTAACATGGTGTAGTTTATGTGAAAACTGAAAATAATTCATGTGAGATAGTACAAAAGATACTGGTATATCTATCTCAAATGTAGGTAAACAAATTAATTAATTAATTAATTAACAAATACTAAAATAAGCTGTCATCAAATTTTCTTCTTAGGTAAGCTAGTTTCTAAAGTTTTTACTTCCATCAGAAGTAAAGTTCTGAGTAGAGCACAGCATTTTTTTTTTTTTTTTTTTTGAGTTGGAGTCTCACTCGGTTGCCCAGACTGGAGTGCAGTGGCCGTTCGTGGTCACTGCAGCCTCGCCTGCTGGGCTCCAGCGATCCTTCCGCCTCAGCTGCCCA
>NW_007253944.1:777332-792278 GCF_000164805.1 Carlito syrichta
CCTTCCGCCTCAGCCTTCCAAGTAGCTGGAATTACAGGCATGCGCTAACACGCCCGGCTGATTTTTTTTGTTTATTGTAGAGATGAAGTCTCGCTGCCCAGTCGGGTCTCGAACCCGCGGGCTCAGGCAATCCAGTCACCTCAGCCTCCCAAAGGTGCGGGATTACAGGCTGAGCCACCGAGCCCGGCTCTAGCACAGCATTCTTAACTAATCACTTCAGTTATGAAATTGACTGGATTCACAAGATGGCTGGAGGGTCTTAAGCAGTGAGTATTTGGCTTATGATACTTAGATATTCTGTGATTAGCATATCGTATTTGATCTAAGTCATCATGAGGGCCAACCAAGGGTCATTCAATGCTTTTTAGTGTGTGCTCCCCCAGCACCTAAACATTTTATACTCTCTGTAAGCCATATCTTTTTATCAAGTGTGATACATCCACTTAGAATACTTTCCCTCACTACACATAATCACCATATAGTGTCTTGTTTGAGACTTTCTTTTAAATTATTTTCCTCAAATGGAATGAACTTATGTTCATTGAAAACAAATTTAAAATATACAACTGTATACTAAAGGAAATGAAAGCCTTCTATACAATTAACCACTGCTAACACATCAGTGTATGACTTTCCAGTATTTAGAGGCATATTTTACCTACTTGAAATTGTTTAAAAATATAATTTTGCTTTCTGACTTTCTTCTGTGTTAACATGATAGCAAAAACATTTCTCATATTTTTCTATCCCTTTACAAACAACATTTTGATGACTGCGTGGTGGTACATCTAGAAAAACTATCATTTTCTTAACATTTTCTCTCTTGTCAAATATTACTGATGAGATAGTACATATAAATATTCTGTGATCAACTAACAATGACTGTTGACACTGTGTGTGTGCGCGTGTGTGTGCGTGCATGTGTGTGTGTTATGTGAGGTGTTCGTAGGGGTATGAGCTGATGAGAAATCTGCTGTATATCCCCTCATCTCAATTTAAATAGGTTTTAAATTAATCTTTGGATAATTCCTGACTTGAACCATAATACTAGGCTAGAAGGGAGGAAGAGAATGGAGCTAAGAAGTAGAGATTGAGGGAAAATGAGACACAAGAAAAGTGTAGATGAGGAGATAGAGGCACTAGGGAAAGAATAAAGCCAAATATAGGGAAAGAAGGAAAGATGGGAGATAATAGGATGGAAATATTCTGCCAATTATATCTTTATGACTGGCCAAGATGGCCAGGATGGAGTTATGCTTTCAGAATATGGTGCTGAGTTTGCTACCCATCTCATTACCTTCTCCCAAGTCCAACTATACTTTTTTTTTTTCAGAAGCAAGTGAATTTATATGTGACATATTCCCTCTTCTGATATGGGCAATTATAGCATTTTAGAAGCCAGCCTTATAGCCAGGAATCTGTGTTCTGCTGCAAACTCTGGAATTAGATTTCCTGCTGCCCTTTCACCTCCTCAACTGCCTGGCATTGCTACAACTATCTTCGTGATGGAGGCCTTGAATCCTTGGCCTCAAACCAGCCATGTTCCCCTGGGGCTGCACACAGCAATACTCTGAAATTCCTACTTACTAGCTCCTTCAACAAGACTGATGCTGAAAGGGCTTTGCTTCTGCTTTCAGCATTCATTATATTCCTTATAAATGAAACATGAATGTAATTCATATTTCTTCTAGGGAGAGAAGTTTTAGAGGCTTCATTTATTCATTCATTCAACAAATATTTATAGGGTCCCTTCTGCACTAAAATACTGCGGCAGGCACTGTGAGGCATACAGAGACGTGTAAGCATAGTTCTTACCCTTAGGAGTTTAGTCTACCACCAAGTCCTGTCAATTGTACCTCTTCAAAATCTCCTATGTGCAACTGCCTTTAGCCACCCTAACTACAAGAGCCCTGATTCAAGCAATCATTATGCTCTTCCTGAATGACCATATTCTAAGAATTTGATGAGATGATCTCTATGTGTAAACATATTCATTATCAGACCAAATTTCTAAATCCTTGCTCTGACCTATAAGGTCTCATAGGATTGTGGACCCAGTTAAAGCTCAGATAAATATCTCTTGCTCCCCACAACTCTGCCATTTCAAATTTCTTTTAGTTCTTTGAATGTGCAATCATCTGTTTTATTACTAGGATTTTTGTGGATGCTGTTTCTTCTGCTTCCAAGTTATTCCTCACCCCACATTTCTAACTTCCTCCCCTACTTATCTGCCAAGTTGTTATTTGTTATTTAGTTCTTAAATTAGATTTAACTTTAACCGAGAATTTTCCTTTCTTCTCAAATACCTCTCCTCTCTGCAGACCATAGTTGTACTCTGCAGACTCATAGTTGTACTCTTTATTGCTTACTTGCATGTGCTTCTACTAGGTTAAAAATTCCACGAAGGAGTTAACTTGTTTCCTGTTGTAGTCCCATAAAATAATATAGTGCCAGCCGGGCTCGGTGGCTCAGCCTGTAATCCCGCGCCTTTGGGAGGCTGAGGTGAGTGGATTGCCTGAGCCCGTGGGTTCGAGACCCACCTGGGCAGCGAGACCTCACCTCTACAATAAATAAAAAAAAATTAGCCGGGCGTGGTAGTGCACGCCTGTAGTTCCAGCTACTTGGAAGACTGAGGCAGAAGGATCGCCGGAACCCAGCAGGTCGAGGCTGCGGTGGCCGGGAGCGGCCACTGCACTCTAGTCTGGGCAACAGAGTGAGACTCCAACTCAAAAATCAAAATAATAATAATAATATAGTGTCTATTATACTATATTTTTAGTTGGAAATATTTTTAATTAAATTGTTGTGTTAAGAAACCTATAATGATATTCAAGGAGTCCTTACGTACACCAGTAATGCTCCATACACCATATACATTCACATGTTATGTATTTGGTAAAACTACATACAATTAAGTAGTAGGTTCACAGACAGTGTTATTAGTGTCACAGGATAAAAGAAATCTGTGAATGGGAGAGTCTGGGAAGACTGCGTGGTGGAGGAGAAAATTGAATTGCATAATAAAAAAGGCAGAATTCCGTAGGTGAAAGAAGGTAATAGGGCATATCAGATTGTGATATGTGAATGATTTGTAATGAAATAAATAAATCATACATGCATTCAAAATTTTGACTATATACTATACTTTGATTGGAGAGGAAAAATATACTGAGAAAAAACAAGTGAGAAGATTGAAAAGGAAAAGGAGTATTATGGAGGGACGTGAGTGCTGGGATCTAGTGCCCGAATGTTCTATAGTCATTGAAGTTCCAATAACTCCAGTGATTATTGAGCAGGAATGTGAAATATAAACTCAATGTTTTCATAATATGATATTGGTGGATCTGTGTCCATTGGACTGAAGAGTGATGGAAAGAATACAACTCATGATAATGAGAATCAGAAGCAGGGTGGTGGGAATGAAAAGATTGTAATGATATATGACATATCATTCAACTTGGTTTAGAAGATAAATTAAATGCCTAATGAAGTAATTGAGAATCAAAAAAATAATTGCAACTTTATAAGCATAATTTTCTCAAAGGTATGAAACAAATGAACAGTTGACAAATATTGGTATATTACAGTAGAGAGAGAACTGGGAGAGGAGTAATACAACTTGCCTTAGGGTGATACAAAAATTCATAGATTGGAAGATTGGTGGGATAATTGGAAATTAGAGTAAAAATGCTTTTATAGGTGAGCTACAAGGGGATTGTAATAAATTTGAAATGATGATGTGCGTCTTGATAGATGCTTTCTATTGAAAGTTAAGAAAGTTAGTGATGAGAGAGAAGTCAGGGTAGTCTACTTAGAAATCATCTTTGAAGGGCTGGTTGTAGAATCCCTGAGTGAATGTTCCTTGAGGGAGAAGGCCTAGATTCCCAAGTGCAAAATTTATTCACAGTAGTTGTAGCAAAATATTGTATATTGCTCAATTTAACTATGTAGTTTATTAAATATATAATTTTGAATTGGCAGGATGGGGGGTGGTTTGGGAAAGAGGCAAGAAAAACAAAAGAGTAGAAACTTAAATTCTGAGGATCTGACCTCTTTTTATTTCATTTTAATTAATTAACACATAAAAATGTGTCAATTTAAAATGTGTCATATTTATGGGACAGAATGTGATGTTTCAGTGCATGTACATATTGTATAATGATCCAATCAGGATAGTTATCATATTCATCACCTCAAACGTATCTTGTTTTTTTGCAGTAAGAACATTCACACCCCTCTCTTTTAGCTATTTTGAGATATACAATAACTGACTGCTGACAATTGGAGTACTCAGGGTATAGTACTTTGTGTCTCTCTGAGAGAGAATAGAGTAAGAAGTTGGGCAACTTGTTGCTTGAATCTTGGAGTAAATCTGAATGATTACAGCTTCAGTGTCATTTTCACTCACGTGCAGATATTATTATTATTAACTAATTTTCACGTGTTAAATGAAATTAGAAAACAAATTATGTTGAGCAATGTGACCATAGACTAAAGAGGAATAAGAGATGGGAAAGCAAGGGAATATATATGAGCCAAAATAAATTAAAATAAAAGCTAATGTTTACTGAACACTTCTTGAGACTGTAATTTTTTTCATATATGTTATTATAGCAATCTTTACAATAATATGATACTATTGTCAATGAGACTATCAAAGCCCATAGAGGTTTAAATAACTCATAGAAGTTTATACATGTAGATTCTGACAATGATGGGATACAATGGAGGCTATAAGACTGTAGGGTCTGAAACCTAAAGAACTCCACTGAGTGGAGAGATTAAATAAGAGGTAAAGGAAGCAAGGGAGAAGCAAGAATGAAGGTAAAAGAAAATGTGAACTGGTAGGTATGAGTGAGAATCAGAAGAGAGTAGACTAGAAGAACTTTGACAGTGTGGATGAGAGACCTGTACATGGCCATAAGTCCTATATTCTCATAACACTTTCCTCACTTGCCAATTGTCTTAAAAGCTGGCATAGTTTACACTCAGGAAACATTAGAAGCCTGGTAAACAGGCAGGAGTATTATCCAAGTTGGGAACCAAAAGTGTCCCACTAACATGCACCAAATGTTCATAGGGGGATTTTTAGAATGACTTCAGGCCTCCAAATCTTCCCCTGATATATGAGGGAATGAAAATGTATGGAAAAATTAAAAATAAAGTGATAGCTGTAAAGTCACTTGTAAAAGAATATCACTGCAAATATTATCAGTGGCCATTGCTACAAATGGAGTGAGAGTACTGTTTATAATTTCCTCAGCCCATGCGCTTTGTTTAATACATGGCTTAAACTATGCAGAAGCCCCTGCCACAGAGAAAACCATTGAAGGAAGAAGATAGAAACCTTCCCGGCCCCCAGTGACCTAATAACATGAAAAGTGAATTCAACTCATGGGCAGTAAATCTCCCTGGCTAAAAGGATGAGCACCAAATGAATTTCTTGCTTGACAGCAGCACACAGAAGAAAGCTTTAATATGTGTGGGGCCATTTCTGAGTAGCCCTTGTCTTCTTTGACATGCCACTATTGGATGCTGGTGATCCATGTTGCCACTGTACTGCATAAAGGCTGGCCCAGACTGGTTTTTAATTAAATCCCCCTAAAGGATGGTCAAATCGACCTGTCTTCGCTGAAAGAGTAGTTGTGATCCAGTGTCCGGAGAATCCATACTCCCCTGATGGCCTTCCTTTCTCCCCAGAGGCTGTCTCATTGCATCACTGATCAATGTCTCTCTCTCCAGGGCTTCTGAGCAGAAGCATGACGAAGAGAGAGAATGAAAACCCAGTGTGGTTACCATAGCAACATTTTCAGGAGAAAAAAAAAAGAATGAAAGAGGAAAAAAGAACTCTACTATGATTTGGGTTCTGAACATCAGTGAATGAGCTGCACTTTTTAGGCAGTCTGTGACAGAATTTAATTACATAAGAAAAGATAATATCAGAATCCCTTCAATTCCAACTTCTTCCAGTAGGAGGTGGAAATATTAATAGCATGGGGTTTAGATGAAGTAAAACACAGTCATACTATTTCTTTCTTCCTCGGATATTGGTCACACTTAAATACCTATCATTGTAGATGAAAGACGTGTACACAGGCCTAACTCAGAGATATTGCATGTTTGATCCAGAACACCACAATGAAGACAATATCACAATAAGGTGAGTCACACAAATGTTTTGATTACTCAGTGCATGTAAAAGTTATGTGTACACTATATTGTAGTCTATTAAGTGTGCAATAGCACTGTGTCTAAAAAATACATGCATACCTTAATTTTAAAACATGTTATTGCTAAAATTGCTAAAAATACTAAAGAGTGTCATAATCTTTTTGCTGAAGGGTCTTGTCTTAATGTTTATTTATTTTTTTATTTTTGAGTTGTGGGGTACAAGTGAGGATTTACTGTATACATAGATTACATGCAGGTGAAGTTTGGGCTTCTAGCTATTCCTCTCTTCTCCTGATAGTTGGCCAGGTACCCAGTTTGAAACCATGTGACTTTCTCCCTCCTCTCTCCCTCCCTCCTCTAGCAGTGACCAGCATCTGCAACTCCCACACTTGTGCTTGTGTGACCAGTAATCAAGTCCTGCTTATGTGCGAAAACAGGCAGTATTTAGTTCTTCGTTCCTGTAAGAGTTCAATTAGTATGATGGTCTCCAGCTGCATCCATGTTGCTACCTGACAACGCATTTTTTAATGGCCGCATAATATTTCATTGTGCATATGTACCACATTTTCTTTACCCGGTCCACTTTCAGGGGGCATCTGGGTTGGTCCCCTGTTTTTGCTATTGTGAATTGTGCTACAATAAACATGAGTGTGGAGGTGTTTTTTGGCCCAGGGATTTATGTTCCTCCGAGTATTTTTCCAGGAGAGAGATTGTTGGATCATATGGAAGTTCAGTTTTTAGTTCTTTGATAAATCTCCACACTGCTTTCCACAGAGGTTGAACTAGCTACATTCCTACCAACAGTGTAGAAATGTTCCCTTTTCTCCACAGCCACACCTTCACCTATTGTTTTTTGACTTATTAATGATAGCCATCTTTACTGGCATTGGATGGTATCTTGTTTTGGTTTTGATTTGCATTTCTCTGATGATTAGTGAGGCTGAGCATTTTTGTGTGTGTTTGTTGGCTGTTTGTGTGCCTTCCTTTGAGGAGTGTCTGTTTATGTCCTTTGCCCACTTTTTAATGGTGTTGTTTGTTTTTATCCTTTCTATTCATTTGAGTTCCTTGTAGATCCGGGATGTTAGGACTTTGTCAGCCGCATAACTTACAAATATTTGATCCCATTCCATGAGTCATCTCTTTACTCTCTTGATGATTTCTCTTGCTATGCAAAAATCATTTTACTCTGATAAATTCCCACACCTCAATTTTAGATTTTGAAGCATTTGGTTTGAAGAGTTGGGTTTCCCTCACTGTTGATGGCTACTGACTGATCAGGGTGGTGGTGGCTATAAGTTAGTGTGGCTGTGGCAATACATTAAAATAAGACAACAAAAAAGTTTGTCATGTCAACTAATCCTCCCTTTCATGAAAGATTTCTCTGTAGCATGTGATGCTATTTGATGGCATTTTATCCACAATAGATCATTTTTCAACATTGGAGTCAATTTTCTCAAACCCTGTTACTGCTTTAAAAACTGAATTTATGTAATACTCTAAATTTTTAATTGTCATTTCAACAATTTTCACAGCTCCTTCTCTAGGAATAGATGCCATCTCAAGAAACCACTTTCTTTTCTGTTATATAAGAAGTGACTCCTCATTTGTTTAAGTTTTATGAAGCGATAGCAGTCATTCAGTCACACTTCCAGATTCTACTTCTAATTCTAGTTATCTTGCAGTTTTTGCCACTCTGCAGTTACTACCTCCACTGAAGTCGTCATCCTTTCAATATCATCCATGAAGGTTAGGATTAACCTCTTCCAAACTCCTGTTAATGTTGGTATTTTGCCTCCTACCCTGAGTCAAAGATGTTCTTAATGGCATCTAGAATGATGAATCCTTGCCAGAAGGTTTTCAATTTACTTTTCCAATATTTAGTTTAGTAGTTACTATCTAGGGAATCTACTTGAAAGTCAAAATTACTTCTTGGTCCATGAGCTACAAATGGATATTGTGTTAGCAAACAGAGAATAACACTAATTTCCTGTATATTTTTACCAGTGCTCTTGATTGACCAAGTACATTATCAATGAGTAGTAATATTTTTAAGGGGTTCTTTTCTCTGAGCAGTAGATCTCAACAGTAGGCTTAAAATATTCAGTAAACAATGCTCTAAACAAATGTCTATCATCAGGCTTTGCTTTTTCTATTTCTAGAGCACCAGTAGGGTACATTTAACATAATTCTTAAGGGTCCCAGTAGTTTTGGAATGGTAACTGTGCATTGACTTCAACTTAAAGTGAACAGCTGAATTCACCCCTAATAAGAGATTCAGTCTATTTTTAAAGCTTAAAGATTAGGCTTTGACTTTTCCTCTTTAGTTGTGAGAGTTGTAGATGACATCTTCTTTCATTAGAAGGCTGTTCTGTCTACATTAAAAATCTGTTGTTTAGTATAGCCACCTTCATCAGTGATCTTATCTAGATCTTCTGGACAACTTGCTGCAACTTTTACATTAGCACTTTCTGCCTCCCTTTACTCTTTTATTTTATGGAGATAGATTATTTACTTAAACTTTGTTAATTAGCCTCTACTAGCTACAAACTTTCTTTCTGTAGCTTCCTTACCTATCTCAAACTTCATTAGGGTTTTACTCTGGATCAGGGGAATATTATGGCTGTTTTGATCTTTTACCCAGACCACTAAAACTTTATATCAGCAACGAGGCTATTTGGCTTTCTTACAATTTGTGTGCTCGCTGAAGCAGCACTTTTAATTTTCTTCAAGAACTTTTCTTTTGCATTCACAACTTAGCTAACTACTTAATTCAAGAGGTCTAGCTTTCAGTCTATCTTCAGCTTTCAACATACTTTCCTCACTAAGTTTAATTATTTCTAGCTTTTGATTTAAAGTGAGGGACATGGGACTCTTCCTTCCACTTGAATGCTTAGAGACCATTGTAAAGTTATTAATTGGCCTAATTTCAATATTGTTGTGTCTCAGGGAATAGTGAGATAGATGGAATAATAGCCAATCCATGAAGCAGTCATAATACAAAAACATTTATTCATTAAGTTCCCTGTTTTGTATGGAGTTCATGACACCTCAAGTCATTTACAATAGTAACAGCAAAGATCAGTGATCACAGATCACCATAACAAATATAATAATAATGAAAAAGTTTGAAATAATGCAAAAATTACAAAAATGTGAAGAAAAAAGCGCGAAGTGAACACATATTATTAGAAAAGCACCACTTATAAATCTGCTAGATGCAAGGCTGCCACAAGTCTTCAGTTTGTAAAAAAATGCAATATCTATGAAGTGCAATAAGGCAAAACACGATAAAATGAAGTATGCCTATAGTATAGACTATGAATGATGATTCTGGTATCCTGATACCTTCACTAACTTTGGGGAAGACAGTATATAATATATTTGTTACCTTGCTTCAAAGAGCTTTTTAGCATAAAGGGTAGACAAATATTGAATACATTTTCCCAGGGAAAGCAATGTACATCACACCAGTAAAAAGTAAACCGAAAGCAAACACTTTGGGTGATAAAAGTGGAAAAAGTCATCAGCATTGAGAAGTGTTAATTTGAAGCCTTCAAAGACAGAGTAGATAGTCTTATAAAAGAAGGGAAATGTGAATTGGCAGTAACATAACAACTTGTTTTTCCTGAGTAGGATGAGGTAGAATAAAAAACTTTATAGACTTGCAGGTGTATTAAGTAAAGAATGTCTGGAATAGTGGAGTAGCTTGGCTCTCCTATAGTAGAATGTCTATGAAAAGTAAGAGAAGGATTTGGCAGGATGGGCAGGAGAGTTGAGTTAGTGAAGAACAAAGACATTTATATTTAGCTGGAAAGGCTATAGGGAATTCTAAGACGTTTTTTAGTTACTCAGAGGTCTTAAGTAGGAAGTGCTTCAGAAAAATTTTACGTAGCAGTATATAAAATAAGTTCCTTGGCTAGAGGATAGATGATACACGAGACAGAGAGAAGAATCCAAAGTAAAGGCAATATGCATAAGCCTTCTGTGAATAAGGTAAATCTGGTCATTGCAATAATAGTAAGATAGGAACTAATTGAGTACCTACTCTAAGATGGGCTTCACATATCATACTAATGCCCATTACCATTTGTTAAGAGGTTACAATGTACCAGGAAATGCATTAAACATATTCCAACTAGTATCACATTTATAATTTTTGTGATAACTCTAGGAGTTTTGCTGTGGTGACCATTTTATATCCAGGAAACTAACACAGAAATGGTTAATTGTATATAGCGGATGAGCATGAAGCCTGCACTTAAAGCTCCAAAGCTCATGATTCTTCCGTTGTGGCGCTGTAGGATTCATATGTGCAATAGGTTGTAAGATATGAACCCAAGTGAGATTGACTTGTCTGACATAAAATGGACACAGATGGTGAAGGAGAAAACCCCAAAGTGTGAGGACAACCATAGTGCCATCAGGAATAAGAAAGACATTTGGAGGATAATACTTTAGTAGGTCATTTTCAGTTTGGGGAATGTTGTACCTGTGGTTTCCATTGATTCCATTTTAATTCATAGCATCAGGGGTGGCACTGTGTACCTTTTGGTATACTTTCTATAGTTTGGAAATTTTCAAATGTTGCATGGGGACAAGAATACCCAAGTTAATGTACTTTCTGGACATGCTAATGTATTCCCTTAGGAGGCGGATGAAGGTCAGACTGAAAAGAGAACCCCAGCAGCTGTAGTTATAATCATTCCACCAGCCTCCAGCAAAATGTCCTTCTAACTTCCCTTCCCTTATCTTACAAAGTTGAAGTATTAAATCCTTAAATCTTAATATATGTGTCTAAAATGTATCTGAGCCTCTATATAAAGTCATGTGAAGAAAGAAAGCATTTCACGTTCCTTTGCATATTTTTCTCAACTCTTTTCCAAAACGATAACCCTAAGGTCTAATAGCATACTTTCTGCTTCTCTCTCTAATTTGCATGGCCAATGCTTTATAGTACAAAATGTCCATTGATGAGTAAGAAAAAAAAATAGTGACCGTTTCATGTCAGCAACAGGGGAACATGGGTTTGGTTTTAGTTTAATTCTGAACCAGTGGTAAGGAGGATTAACACGAAAATGCAACAATGCTGACATTAGCAGCTTGTCTCCTCCTTGAGGCTAAGCAGAAGGTTTATTAGCACAGTTTTTGGAATTCAGATTTTAGAGATAGAGACCTACATTCCAGTCCGGGCCCCATAACTTCCTAGTTCTGAGAACTTTGGCATATTACTCAGTAGACCTCAGCCTTTGTTTCCTTATCTGAAAGAGGAAATAATAAGAACACCAATTTATATGGTAATTATGATAAATTAGACTTCTTGTAAAAGTGTCTAACACGGAGCTTGGGTCATTATGTGTTTAAGAGACTGATGTTGCTGTTAAGAGTAAAGATGGCTAGATGGGCAGTGAACTTAATATGGCAGGAGAGAAAAAGGATCTATGCAATTTCAGAGCCACAGTGATAACTTCAGATGAAGAGACAAGAAGTGGGGCTAGAACAAGGCTGCAGAATGAATGTTCTCATATATACAGTACTATGCATATATGCAGTATGTCCTTGGAGCATTAATAAGCCACAGTATAGAAGACAGAGAATGTGTCTACAGGTGTGTGAGATATGGAGGTACATGCATACACACGTTCTTGCACCCAACACTAACACTAACTTGCAAAGATAAGTTTATTCTTTTTCTTTCTTGCTTAGTCTCTAATGCAAGTTAAAAAAAATCCCCAAAATGTCACAGGGAGGCATAGACAGCTTTAACACCTTCACTTATATGTGCACAGAGAAAGATTTTCCAATCTAAAGCAAAACTGACAGCAGGAACTATTGTTGGAATCATGTCCCATGTACTTATAGGGGGACACTGTCATCCTGTCTTAGACTCAGCTCATCACTTAGCCTGTCAGTTACTCTGGAAGTTTTACAGAATAGATCTTTGATTAATAATTTATTTAATTACTCTGGTTTCTATGAAATCACGACTTGGGTTAGATTTGTTTACATGCTTCCAAAAGGAATCATCCTTTTGTCTAGGAATAACAATATGGAAGGTCTATTATTTTAGGTATAAGCAATAGGTCACTTGACTCTTGAATTATCTCAAATAAAATTCAAATATCAATGATTTTGGGCTACCCAGATATCTAAAATTTTGTTCAATTTAGCAATCCTGTATTCATTTTTCCCTTATATATTTTTATTCCCACCCTTTTAAACTTGCAGTTGGAGTGACCCTATGGTACATCATCCTTTAGTGTTTCAAGCTAGTAATCTCCTATTGAGTTTCAATCTATTCTTCTTGCAGGCTATAGGTTTGATAAACTATACAGTATGTTCTCTTCAATAGCTTCTAAATAATTAATTAAATGCTAATATTGCTTTTTTTCTTAACAATTGTTCTTAAGTGTTAAATCAATCACAGATTAATTGAAACTTCCTCGCAGTTTTTTCTTTTTTTCTCCATAAATTAGCCTTTACTTTCATTTTCTTTCATGGACCTTTTTTCCCCTTCTCTTCAGACATTCTCAGAGGGCATCTAAAGTTCTTTGGCTCTGTAGTTTTGAAGTGTGCAATTTGGGAGGAATGTGGATCTGGAGGGAATTAAATTAACTCAAAGCACTCTGATTTTTTATTAAATTGCTTCTTTCAAAGATATTATAGAACATTCCAGGTATTCATTTTAAAATTTTCTTCAAAAAAAGGGAGGAAGGCTTTAAAGTTCAGCAATTTTAGTTCCCTTTTTGCTTTACTTTTAAGGTCTGTACTCAAAATACATTTATCATGTTTTCAGTACAAAGTTCCAAACATTAAGAAAATACATCTATTGGATTTAATTTGGTGAAAATTAGAGACGGGAAATGAAGAGTACAGAACAACCATGAACTGAAGAGAGTGTGAGAAGCCAGCACAGTGAGGCAGAGATGAGCTATATCCTAAAGCAAATGGTGAGAATTCCAAATGATTGAGGATTTGGACAGTGGTTAGCCACCGGCAGAATAATGTGTGGAAAGAACAAAGAACACACTCTGGTGGAGGAAATTCTGAGTGTAAGGCTTTAAGACAGAGCAAGACTATAGCAGTTTTGTGTACTCTGGGGAGACAAATGTATAGGGGCCATAGTGGGTAACAACTAGGCCACCAGTCAGCATTTTGTTTTCTCCTTTGGACTGGCAAAAAGCAAATCTGATTGATTTGATTGTGAGGGATGAATGAGAGTAGCTCTTCTGAAATAATCAACATGACTCAGGCCTTGGCTGGACAATATGTCCAGTCGTGGGACTCTTAAAAGGAGATTATGCCTCACCAAACACCTCAATAGAAATGGAAAAACAGAATCAGCCACACAATGGTCATTAAACATCTACATATTTGGCTATGTAAACAGTATCGTGTAAATGGCTAGTTGAAGGTTTCAAGTATTCTCATCACTTTCAGTTTGCTTGCTTCAAGTAGGCATTCAAAGAAGGTATGGAACATTCAGAGAAATTAAAACAATGGTTACAATGTACAAAATGAAAGATTGTTTCCTCTGACACAAAACTTACCCTGCCATACTATTCTTAAAATACTTGAGTAGATTCTAAATCTCAGTGTAAAATCCAAGCCCCTTAGGATGATTTGAAAAGTCCCTTTTTGGGGGCCTGACATCTTGGTTGGCTGATTCTTTTTATTGTTTCTTCACACATTTTTTTTTTCAGTCATTACTGAACAATTTGAATTTTTTAACAAACACAATGTGTTCTACCATGATTTGATATGCAGTTCCTTCTGCTTTATTCTGACCTTGTTCTCTGGATCCTCCCACTTTTAATTCAAGATTTGCCTTAAGTATTAGGGCTACTAAAAAACCTTACCATGTCTGGCCCAGAGGTCTCTCTCTAGTCTTAATACTTATCACACCATAACACAAATGCCTTTTTATTTGTCTGTCCCTTCCATTAGACTGTAAATAACTTTAGAGAGATTCCATTTAGTCTGATCCTTTTTTTCCTTCCCATTGCCTAGCAAAGTGACTATCACCTAAGGATGCTCATTAAATATTGGTTGAATCCAGGATAGAAGACAAAAAGATAATACAAAAAAATCAATGAAACAAAAAGCTGATTCTTCAAAAGGATAAACAAGATCAACGGTCCCCTAGCTAGACTGACCAAGAAACAATGAGAAAAAAACCAAATAAGCACAATCAGAAACACAAAAGATGAAGTCACATCTGACCCTGAAGAAATACAAAAGATCATTTTGTACTACTACGTATACTTGTATGGAAACAAACTGGAAAACCTTAAGGAAATGGAGGACTTTCTGACTTCACACAGCCTACCTAGGTTGGAACAAGAAGAAATTGAGACCCTAAATAGACCAATAACAATCAAGGAAATCGACTATGTAATAAGAAAACTTCCTACAAAAAAAAGCCCTGATCCAGATGGCTTTCCAGCAGAATTCTACAAGACATTTAAGGAGGAGCTGATACCAATCCTACTGAAGGTATTCCAGGCAATTGAAAAAGATGAAACCCTCCCCAAATCATTTTACGAAGTCAACATCACATTGATACCCAAGCCAGGTAAAGATCCAACAAAGAAAGAGAACTACAAGCTAATATCTTTGATGAACATAGATGCTAAAATTCTCAACAAGATCCTAGCAAACCGAATTCAGCAATACATCTCAAAAATCATCCATCATGACCAAGTAAGCTTCATTCCTGGGATGCAAGGCTGGTTCAATATTCGTAAAACCATAAATGTAATTAAATACATCAACAGA
>NW_007253944.1:793222-793723 GCF_000164805.1 Carlito syrichta
ATAAAAAACAAAGCAGGTGGTATCACATTACCAGACTTCAAACTTTACTATAAAGCTGCATTCATAAAAAAAGCTTGGTATTGGTATAGGAACAGGCATATAGATCAATGGAATAGAATTGAGATTCCAGAAGCAAAACCTCAATTTCTCAACCAACTCATCTTCAACAAGGCCTCCACCACCTACCACTGGGGAGAGGAGAACCTATTCAGTAAATGGTGCTGGGAAAACTGGCTGACCACATGCAGAAGATTGAAACAGGACCCCTATCTATTCCCATGCACAAAGGTTAACTCCAAATGGATCAGAGACCTAAATGTAAAACCTCAAACCATAAGAACCTTAGAAAAGGAAGGAAATACCCTCATGGAAATCAGAGCTGGCATCCAATTCCTGAACAAATCCCGAAACCCACAGTTCATAAGAGAAAAGATAGACAAGTGGGACCTTATTAAACTGACAAGCTTCTGCAAGGCCAAAGAAACCATCAAGAGAGCAGGG